>NC_069504.1:249151661-249419161 GCF_027579735.1 Bombina bombina | reverse complement strand
TTTATTTCAATGAAGGTCTGTGAAAAGCCCCCAAAACACCATGAACACGTGCATACCCAATTGGTGTCTAACGTGTACAGATGTTCAAGAGAAAATGATGACACAATTTGGGCAGGCAGTGTAATTGAAACAGATGTTTCTAACAGATTGGAATGCCTCTGCTTAGAAAGCCAAAACACAGCTGATTAGAGACATGTTTTAGGATGGCAGTCTCTAAAGGATTGGAATGGAGCCCTATGTGTTTAATGTTTAATAGCCACTAGAAACAGGAAGCCATTTCACTCTGAGCATAACAAAACAATGGTATCTTATACTCTTTCTCCCTAAATTAATTGTTTCTGTTACTGAACATTTTTCTTGAGAATAGCCATTAATTGATAGAGCTTTTGCTTTGCCTTTTGTGTACCTGATGCAATGTAATAAATGTCTGTTATTTCTCCAAGTAATGGGTATGTCAATGTCAAATTATATGTTTATTTATTATGGATAATCATAAGTTTCTGCTACGAGAATAATCATTTATTTATCACTAGAGTAGAGCTGTCACTAAAAAAAGAAAAATAAATAAAAAAAACCCTTCCACAACATTATTAAAATGACTAAATAATTCAATTGCTTCAGTCATTTTTGTATATAACTTTAACCACTAGATTAAAATATCTACAAAATATCTTAAAACTAGTTTTTTACTTTTATACCATGGCTCACTTGAAACTCACATGAAACCTCTGATGTATTTCTACTTGTATGTTGTATTGCATTGTATTTTTATTTGTACATATGCATGTACAAAGTAGTTTATTTTTTATACATATACAAGATCAAATTTAGTGCTTCCTTAATGAGTTTACAATCTTATTTCCAGTGGGAATTTTTTTTTTACATATGACAATCACTGGGTAACGACAAGTTGCTGATTGTATTTAAGTGCTAGAACATAATGGCTGCAGCTCCTTCTATAACCACAACTCTAGTAGGTCATATGAATTGAACGTAAGACCCAAGAACGAAAAATGGACTCCAAGAGACATCGGTATGCACAATCTAAATAATTGCAAACCTAAATAAATGCAAATACCTAGTGCCTAGTGCCTAGGATAGATTCCTCAACATAATAAAAATAAAGTTTTGTGGATATACGTTTCCACCTGTTCACTCATCTGGAAACAAAGGAACTAATTGTTATTTTTTCTACAGAAACCTCTATTAGCCAATTAAAGAGACCATATAAAGTAGTATTCATTTTCAATAATAATAAAACTTTTTGAAACAAATAATAATGAGACATTCTGCAAATATTTATAGCGAGTTTCCCACTGTAAGGATAATTTAGAGTAGAGGTGTTATTGCTGTGATAACAAAATTGGATAAAGTAAATGCTAGATGTAAATTATATATAAGGTAATTAAGGATTTACCTTGCTGGGTTGGCCGTGGTCATCATCTGGAAAGCTGAGCCATGTGAAGAAACATAAGGGGAATCCAATAGAGTAGTCAATAAATAGGCCACAGTTCAGTAGCAGACAACACAGCAAAATGAGCAGGTGGATGGATAGTCAGATATACAGTTCAGTGGGTCAGCAACCAGTAAATCAGTCAGCCATGGCGTAGAAGCAAGGGCAATGCTTTAAGTATAAACTGGGATGTAAACAGCGGTTGGAACTAGGAACACAAAGTAGTATCAAGAACACCATGAATTTTCATTGAGTAACCAATTACTACAGGGATGTCATAAAGGCCTTTTAACAGTTCCCCAAAGTTCATAGCTCTGAAATTACTGTAGGGTCACTTTTGACACCAAACTTACAAGAAGTGCAGGTATTGCAGACAGACAGATGGAAGGCAGAATCCAGCAGCTCCTGTGTTTTAAATTTAGCACGGCCTTCCAAGGATTCTTCAGGCACTGAGATGCTCATAGCTCACAGCTGCTAACTGCCAAACTTAACCTCCTGTCTTCAGTGCAGCCCAGAGTTCTGGCAGCTTTATCAACACATCCCTAGACCTTTAGAATAGCACAGCCCCTACCCCACCTATATAGGCACCATGCTTTTCTTTTTATTAGTTTGGAAGTCGGTCAACAGGTGAAGACTATCACAGACTGTAAGATACAGAAGGGTCAGGATACAGAAGGGTCATCAGCATGACATTTTATGTCATTAATATGACCTTATGTAGATTACAACAATGAATCATTTATTTTATTAAGTATGTATTTCCCAATTTGTTCTGCGAAGGGTTGCGGAAAAATAGCAAATAGGTAACATCCATTAAAACACTTCAATAATGTTGTTACCAGATCATATGCAAACAAAATGTAGATGACTTAGAAAAACATAATTGAGACAGTTCATTCAAACAGTAGCTATTCAAATACACAGGAATAACTTAAGCAAAAAAACACCAAAGACCCAAACTGCATAAAACATTTTTACATTCCAAACTTCTATGATTTGGTCCAAAATAAAAGTAAGAAATTACAGAGGGACCAAATGGATTATAATAATGACCAAGTGTACACTTTTAATAGAATAGAGAAGGGGAAGTCTACACCCATTCCTAGGGAAGAAATGAGAGGATATAATAATTCCCATGCTCCTCGTAAAGTAGAAGGTCACAATTGGACTACAGTCCAAAACAGAAATAATAAAAGAGAACAAGTCAGAAATCATAGGAATACAAATTATAACCACAATGAAAATTATAGATCTGATCACAATGATACATATAGACAGAACTATTCAAATAACCAAAATAACCATGGACATAGAATTTATCAATCCAATGCAAACAAACATACACAGCAGTATCCACAAGGAACATATCAGAGTCAATTTCATGGGAACCAAAACAACACACACAAACAACGTTACAATTCACCATACCAAGGCCCTATGCCTTACTCAGGTCGTAATCAACAAAACACATTTGACCAAGGTCCAAAAGACAATTATTCACAACACAATCATAGAACTCTCTTAGAAAGACCACAAGAGCAGACACCCAAACCAATTACTTCTTTTGAACAGCAAAACAGATACAGCACTCTAGCATCGATTTCCGATGGAGAAAATACTCCAAGTACTTCACATGATTATTCTTCTTCTTTTTTAGATAACAGCCACAACCACAACAGACTATTTTTTCCACACACCAATTTAGAAAATCAACGAAAAAGACCACTTCCTTCAGACCAAGAGGTTCAAGAGGAAGGGGTCTTTCAGCCCAAAAAGAAAAATTATCCAAATTAGAACATGGCATATTTAATTTGTCATCACACATTCTAACCACTAATGAAAAAAGAGTACTCCACAAAGGTCTCTCCTACTGTCCACCGAACCCTCACAATTTATATCATCTATTTGCTGATGTCAACAAGTTCACAAGAAAGTTATCTTTACAAAAATTCTTCGCACAAAAGAAACTCAAACAACAAAAACATATACAAATGGAGAACACACAGACCATTTTGGTTAATAATATGATCCCCAACAAGAACATGAAAGTATTTTTTGCAGAAACAGAGAGTCTCACTACCCACTTGTTTGATGATTACATTCACACAGACATTAAGGTCAAGTCTCAGTTTACCCCTTCCTTGTCAACAAACCATTATATTGAATTGTATCAAAGATTAGTCATTGAAGATCTAGAAAAACTATCAAAAAATCAAAAGAAACAATACCATTTACATAAAAGCGAACAAACAGCTTTACGTACATTGGCTAACAATGAAAATTTGATAATTAGGGATGCCGATAAGGGCGGTTGCATTGTGCTACAAGATATAGGTGATTATTTAAAAGAAGCAAACAAGATTCTAACAGATACAAAATATTATAGAGAAATTAGGTTTAACCCCACTAACACTTTCTTAAAGGGATATAGCACTCTGATACAGAAGGGCATATCAACGGGCATTTTGAACAAAGAGGAAAAATAATTTTTAAATGTAACTAACCCGAGTGTGGCACATTACTACCATTTGCCCAAAATTCATAAAGATCAAGCTAACCCACCAGGGCGCCCTATTATAGCAGGCATAGGCAACCTCACATATAATCTTTCTTTCTACTTAGACCAATTTCTACAGAAATATGTGGTCACCCTACCCTCCTACATCAAATACAGCACACACCTCTTATATCAACTTAGAAATATTTGAAATAATAATGATCTTATATGGATCACCTGTGATGTTGGTTCCCTTTATTCTAATATATGTCACAATATGGGAATCAATGCGATCTCTGTCTTTTTAGACAAAGATTTATACATGCCAGATCTTCAAAAGGAATTTATATTAGAAGGAATTGAATTTATTCTCAAACATAATTATTTTATTTTTAAAGATAATTTTTTCTTGCAAGTCAAGGGTACGGCCATGGGTACCAGGTTAGCCCCAAGTTTTGCAAATCTTTTTATGGGAATCTTTGAAGATCAGTATATTTATAGTATGATTTTGTACCAACGCTTTTTAGATAAAGGTTATCCTTCAGATTTACTCAACCAATGTTTGGAAAAAGCACGAAACTCAGATAGGGATCTCTTTTTTGAAAAGATCAAGAACAGTACAACCAATCAAACCAAAATAATGGACACGGAGGCAGAGAGAGAACCTCTTTTTATTAAACAATATAATAATAATCACAAGAAAATTTGTAATATACTTAACAAACATTGGAATATCATCCAAAAAGATCCTTGGTTGAAAAACATAGTTAGTGAAAGACCCAAAATTGTATACAGATGGGCACCAACCCTAAGGAATAAACTAGCACCGAGCAAAAGAGTGAAACATTGCCATACTTCCCTAAAAAAACAGAGAAAAACCCAAAATAATAATTTTTTGACATCTTGTGGATCACATAAATGTGGTAAATGAGGTTGTAATAAGTGTAAATTCACAAGTTCTCAAAAAAACATTTAAATCCAACACCACTGGTCTTACTTACCGAATCCCACATCGCCTCAATTGCAACTCCAAATACATAGTTTATCTTTTAAATTGTATCTGTGGGGTCCAAAACATAGGACGTACCATTAGAAATTTACGCACCCGTTGGGGTGATCACCATAGGAATTGCAAGAACTGTAAGAAAACTAAAATTAATCACAGTGTTCCTAACCATTGTGAAATGATTCACGATGGTAGATCAGATATTTTTAAAATCATTCCAATAGACCATGTACCCCCATCAACTGATTATGACCGTTTAATTAAACTCAGACAATTAGAAACCTACTGGATACACAAACTTAAAACTCTGTATCCACTGGGTTTAAATGCTAATGTTGATTTGGCAGCTTTCATTTAATCTGTACACCTTATTACTATATATAGAGATTTCTTTTTAGACCATACACAGATCATATCTAATACATTTTTACTATGAGATATTTTACACAATGTTCCTTACATACAGATTACTTCAGATCAACTCAGTATAAGTAAAGAGACATATCCAACATATGTTAGTATATGCTTAATCAATACAGATTCATCCATTTTCCAGAAAACACCAAGTATGGATTTAGTTCCATTCCTTATTTATTACACATCTCTATTAAAATCAATTTAGGGCACCAGTCTTCCAATGATTTATTGATTAAGTAAATCCTATGTTTTCAAATTTTCCATTATTATTATTTTTTAATAATGGATATAGTACCCTTGTAATTTTATTTGCGGATATAGTACCCTTGTAATTCTATTTTTAGGTAGAAAAATCCATCTCTCTGCCTAGTGCATTTTTAGTTATTCGAACATTAGAGGTAAGGACATATGTTACACAGGTTTTTAATAGATTCATCTATAAACAGTCAGCAATCATTTTCCTGATTTTTTCATTATATACTTGTTTAGCTTTTTATGTACACGCTGGTCTTGCACACATTAGGTTACCGGTTTGTGTCCGGTTTCAGGTTTAGGTTCATATCCACGTCTGTCCTTTTTTCTAGATTATCTATTTTGAGACAGTATAGATATAACCCATTTCATTCAAATAATAATATCACTTATGATATAACCATTCTCAGTCAAGTGGATATACATTATCATAAAATACCTACATTGATATACAAGTTATTATAACTGACAAGAATGAGGTTCATTATTCTAACAACATAGGGTACAATTAGTTATTCTTCATTACGACATGCTAACTAAATCAAAATCATAACCTTTGTTGTTATAAACAGATAGCTCCTTTGATTTAGTAAGGGCTTAGCACACACAAGGTTACTAGTTCAAGTCCAATCGAGAAACTAGTAGTATCAATTCATGAAATTTATTTTAATTTTATATCGTTTTGTTTGGGGCACAAATAAATGTCATACCAGCCAGTTATCAGTGAGATTAGTTTGAAAATCAACTTTCCACCCTTGGGTATGTGAACATCTGTTATAAAACTTTCAAAGATCTCTATAGGGATTATCTATTTTGAGACAATATAGATATTACCCATTACATTCAAATAATAATATCACTTATGATATAACCATTCTTAGTCAAGTGGATATACATTATCATAACATACCTACATCAATATACAAGTTATTATAACTGACAAGAATGAGGTCAATTATTCTAACAACATAGGGTACAATTAGTTATTCTTCATTACGGCATGCTAACTGCATCAAAATCATGACCTTTGTTATTATAAACAGATATCTCCTTTGGTTTAGTAAGGGCTTAGCATACACAAGGTTACTGGTTTGAGTCCAACCAAGAAACTAGTAGTATCAATTCATAAAATTTATTTTAATTTTATATCGTTTTGTCTGGGGCACAAATAAATGTCATACCAGCCAGTTATCAGTGAGATTAGTTTTAAAATTAACTTTCCACCCTTGGGTATGTGAACATCTGTTAAAAAACTTTCAAAGATCTCTATAGGGATTATCAACGGATAATAGTACGCTGTACAACCAAATCATTCCTTAGTATGGTCTTATGATACAATTTAACCAAAACTACTGTTTTTGATGTTATATACAATTAGCTCTTTTGGCTGAGTAAAGGTTTAGTACACACAAGGTCACCTAGTCTAACCTAGAAACGATAAAGACAAGTACAAATTTTATTTTTATTTTTCTGTATATATTTTTTATCTTCGTTACTCTCTGGGACAACAATCAGTGTTATATAAGTTAATCTTTAGGGATAAGAGCCATAAACCAATTGTTTATTTTTGAATATATGCACACTTCATATGAACATTTTGAAATTCTGTACAGGTGTTACTAATTGATTTCAGTATGGCATCCGTTGCAAATAATGACACATTTGTTCTACATTTGTTTTTAATGTTGATAACAGATATACATTATGTATTGTATTTATTAATATGGTATTCAGCTAATATATATATTTTTATTGTAATATTTATATATAGAAAACCTTGTTTTATGAATTTTATGGAGTTGACCTCCACTTCAAATTCCGGGTCACTGTTAGGTATAAATAGTAACCTACAAACTACTTCTAATATGCCTGATGAAACGGTCCTATTGGACTGAGAAACGCGTAGCAAATAAAAGTTTTGAAGCCAAGACCCGGTTTTCTGCATCTCCTTTTAGCAGCTTGTAGTGCCTCCTAATCTAGTGGGACACAGACACTTGCTTTTATTTACACTGAAGCTGTCAGTTTAGTCCCTGATCAAGTGGGACACAGATACTTGCTTTTATTCACACTGAAGCTGTCAGTTTAGTCCCTGATCAAGTGGGACACAGATACTTGCTTTTATTCACACTGACACTGTCAGTTCAGTTCCTAATCTAGTGGGACACAGATACTTGCTTTTATTCACACTGAAGCTGTCAGTTTAGTCCCTGATCAAGTGGGACACAGATACTTGCTTTTATTCACACTGACGCTGTCAGTTCAGTTCCTAATCTAGTGGGACACAGACACTTGCTTTTATTTACACTGAAGCTGTCAGTTTAGTCCCTGATCCAGTGGGACACAGATACTTGCTTTTATTCACACTGACGCTGTCAGTTCAGTTCCTAATCTAGTGGGACACAGATACTTGCTTTTATTCACACTGAAGCTGTCAGTTTAGTCCCTGATCAAGTGGGACACAGATACTTGCTTTTATTCACACTGACGCTGTCAGTTCAGTTCCTAATCTAGTGGGACACAGACACTTGTTTTCACTCACACTGACGCTGTCAGTTCTTTTTGGGACAGGGCTCGATCGTGTGAGCAGCGTTCCTGACAAATACCACTGTTGATTGAACTCCTCTGTTGGTGATCCGGGATTTTCCATCTCACAGCCGTGTTCCTTCACCTCTACCTCTACAGGTCTCCCGGGTGAGACCTCCAGCGTACTGACTGCTGGATATTGAATGTCAGCCTGCCTGCATGCACCCAGTTTATTCTAGGTGCCACTCTGTTTGTGAGTAGATATATTGCATACATATTGTTTTTTCTATTTTTTTATACAATTTTCACTATGTTAGCGCCCCTTGTCTTCTCCTCCTTATAGATTTCTTGACCCACCACACCGTGGATACAAGCGGAGCAAGCCTTACCTTTGAATTTATCAAATTGATATATCCTTTTTTCTTTGAATTTGGACATTTTGGTTAAATTTGGACATTTTATTTTATTTTATTTTGGACTTTCATTTTGATTTGGACACTGATATATATATATATATATATATATATATATATATATATATATATATATATATATATATATATATATATATATACTGATTGTTGTATATTCAGTTTTGTCTATATTGACATATTTTATCCACATATTTTTTTGCACATACCGCCACTTGCTAAGAAATTGTTTTTGACTTTTACACTTGAAGATTTAAATTGTATTATGTATTATTGAGTTTCACTTATAGATAGACTCAGACTAAGAATTTAGGGGGTTTATCAAACATCACTGTTTTTTCACATTAGTGCATCCTCTTAGTTTTTCTTTCTGGAATTACTTTATTAAAATACACAGGCATAACTTAATAAACAAAAAAAACACCAAAGACCCAAACTGCATAAAACATTTTTACATTCCAAACTTCTATGGATTATAATGGGGGTCTTTATATATGTTAGTCTCTACTGATTAATTAAACTTTTCTCCATATAAAACAGTGAAGACTATTCAATGTTGTGCTCTATTTACTGTTGCAATATATTATTGTACTTTACCCTTATTTCACTTCTCGCAGTTCAACATTATTCAGCCTGTGAGTCTATTTTTCTCAAGTAGCAATCCAGCTTGATTTGTACACTGTTATCAGAACACTAGAGCAGACAGGCTAATTGGGAGAAAGGTAATAACAACTGCTTTTTGTAATTAAGTTTTGCTCTTCTAGACTGTCTATTCTATTGAGCACCAGTTCTAATACTGAGCATCACAGAACACTTTTTGTTTACATGATTGCAAACATCTTTGGATTTGTAAGTAAAAGCTTTAAAAATTCACGAACCTCAGTAACTGCAGGAAAATAATTTAAAATATATATTTTCTCATATAAAAAATAAAGAGATGGATCTTGGATTTTATTCCATCAGACAAAATACAAAACAAAACTTTGTTTAACATATGATTTATGGACATTTCAGTTTCAACAGCCTCTAAAACTGATTTTGTCCTCTCTTGTATGGAGCATCTTGGGATTTTTCCCAATGCTAAATTTTTATTTCACATATTAACAAGCAAGATTATTTCTTAGATAAATAATAAAAAAAAAAATTCTAATTAAATTGGGGCATATTACAAGTGGTCACTAAAGATTCTTTTGCTTGTGCGCTAACTGTGCTGAAGGTAAAATTTTAACAAGGCTGGGTTTACACATGTATTACAAATTGAAAGTAAAAAGTTAGCACAAGAGCAAAAGATCAGGCACATCAATTTCAGGACTTCAGATATCAAGACAGTGCTAACTTCTTCTCCCCAAAGACTTCTATGGGGACTGCTGTAATATACAGTGGGGCAAAAAAGTATTTAGTCAGCCACCAATTGTGCATGTTCTCCCACTTAAGAAGATGAGAGAGGCCTGTAATTTTCATCATAGGTATACCTCAACTATGAGAGACAAAATGTGGAAACAAATCCAGACAATCACATTGTCTGATTTGGAAATAATTTATTTGCATATTATGGTGGAAAATAAGTATTTGGTCACCTACAAACAAGCAAGATTTCTGGCTCTCACAGACCTGTATCTTCTTCTTTAAGAGGCTCCTCTGTCCTCTACTCATTACATGTATTAATAGCACCTGTTTGAACTTGTTATCAGTATAACAGACACCTGTCCACAACCTCAAACAGTCACACTCCAAACTCCACAATGGTGAAGACCAAAGAGCTGTCGAAGGACACCAGAAACAAAATTGTAGACCTGCACCAGGCTGGGAAGACTGAATCTGCAATATGCAAGCAGCTTGGTGTGAAGAAATCAACTGTGGAAGCAATAATTAGAAAATGGAAGACATACAAGACCACTGATAATCTCCCTCGATCTGGGGCTCCATGCAAGATCTCACCCCGTGGGGTCAAAATGATCACAAAAACGGTGAGCAAACATCCCAGAACCACATTGGGGGACCTAGTAAATGACCTGCAGAGATCTGGGACCAACGTAACAAAGGCTACCATCAGTAACACACTACACAGCCAGGGACTCAGATCCTGCAGTGCCAGATGTGTCCCCCTGCTTAAGCCAGTACATGAAACCAAAGTAGAACTGTTTGGTAGAAACACAACTCGTCGTGTTTGGAGGAGAGAGAATGCTGAGTTGCAACCAAAGAACACCATACTTACTGTGAAGCATGGGGGTGGCAACATCATGCTTTGGAGCTTTTTCTCTGCAAAGGGAACAGGACAACTGATCCATGTACATGAAAGAATGAATGGGGCCATGTATTGTGAGATTTTGAGTGCAAACTTCCTTCCATCAGCAAGGGCATTGAAGATGAAACGTGGCTGGGTCTTTCAGCATGACAATGATCCCAAACACACCACCCGGGCAATGAAGGAGTGGCGTCGTAAGAAGCATTTCAAGGTCCTGGAGTGGCCTAGCCCGTCTCCAGATCTCAACCCCATAGAAAACCTTTGGAGGGAGTTGAAAGTCTGTGTTGCCCAGCGACGGCCCCAAAACATCACTGCTCTAGAGGAGATCTGCATGCAGGAATGGGCCAACATATCAGCAACAGAGTGTGACAACCTTGTGAAGACTTACAGAAAATGTTTGACCTCTGTCATTGCCAACAAAGGATATATAACAAAGTATTGAGATGAACTTTTGAAATTGACCAAATACTTATTTTCCACCATAATTTGCAATTAAATTCTTTCCAAATCAGACAATGTGATTTGGATTTGTTTCCACATTTTGTCTCTCATAGGTGAGGTATACCTATGATGAAAATTACAGGCCTCTCTCATCTTCTTAAGTGGGAGAACTTGCACAATTGGTGGCTGACTAAATACTTTTTTGCCCCACTGTAACTCAAAATGTAGCAGTTATCTTTCATACTTTGAAAGAGTATCAGATTGATATAAGAGTATCAGATTGATATATTTCTGAAACATTTTCACAACTGAGCTAAAAGAGGCTACTCGTAGGTGATAACTCACCATAGAACAAGCTACTGAGCTGTTATTTGTTCCTGGTAAAGTGCTTCTCTCTTTGTATGCATTTGTATTATGACCCTGGGAGGTCTCCCTAAGAGTATTGGGGGTAACCAGATGTGGACTCCTTGATCAGTGTGCTTAGAGCAATATGGCTGCACCTCACTGACAAGGCCCACAGGAGGCTGAAACGATCATCTGGGGTTGTCATGTTCCTTGTTCAGAGGCTGACCTTACTTGGTGGGATCAGACTGATATATTCCAGGATAGTTTTCCTATGTGAAAATCAAAATTGGGATAAAAGAAGATGCTCTTAGGTGGTAACTCGCGATAAAACAAGCTACTGAGCTATTGTTCAATCCTGGTTGAGCGCTTCTCTCTTTGCATGCATTTGTATTATGACCCTGGGGAGGTCTACTTAAGGGTGATTCTATATGAATATATACAGTTACTGTATGTGAAGAACATTGGAACATAAAATATTTCTATCCAAAACACAATAAAACATTAAAAAATTATTACAAATAATATTGCATGTTCAACTGGGAAGTGCTCAAAAGTGTGTATACACATGTATATATGAGTTTACGTGTGTGTGTATATATATATATATATATATATATATATATATATATACATATACAGGGAGTGCATAATTATTAGGCAAGTTGTATTTTTGAGGATTAATTTTATTATTGAACAACAACCATGTTCTCAATGAACCCAAAAAACTCATTAATATCAAAGCTGAATAGTTTTGGAAGTAGTTTTTAGTTTGTTTTTAGTTATAGCTATTTTAGGGGGATATCTGTGTGTGCAGGTGACTATTACTGTGCATAATTATTAGGCAATTTAACAAAAAGCAAATATATACCCATTTCAATTATTTATTTTTAACAGTGAAACCAATATTATCTCAACATTCACAAATATACATTTCTGACATTCAAAAACAAAACAAAAACATATCAGTGACCAATATAGCCACCTTTCTTTGCAAGGACACTCAAAAGCCTGCCATCCATGGATTCTGTCAGTGTTTTGATCTGTTCACCATCAACATTGCGTGCAGCAGCAACCACAGCCTCCCAGACATTGTTCAGAGAGGTGTACTGTTTTCCCTCCTTGTAAATCTCACATTTGATGATGGGCCACAGGTTCTCAATGGGGTTCAGATCAGGTGAACAAGGAGGCCATGTCATTAGATTTTCTTCTTTTATACCCTTTCTTGCCAGCCACGCTGTGGAGTACTTGGACGCGTGTGATGGAGCATTGTCCTGCATGAAAATCATGTTTTTCTTGAAGGATGCAGACTTCTTCCTGTACCACTGCTTGAAGAAGATGTCTTCCAGAAACTGGCAGTAGGACTGGGAGTTGAGCTTGACTCCATCCTCAACCCAAAAAGGCCCCACAAGCTCATCTTTGATGATACCAGCCCAAACCAGTACTCCACCTCCACCTTGCTGGCGTCTGAGTCGGACTGGAGCTCTCTGCCCTTTACCAATCCAGCCACGGGCCCATCCATCTGGCCCATCAAGACTCACTCTCATTTCATCAGTCCATAAAACCTTAGAAAAATCAGTCTTGAGATATTTCTTGGCCCAGTCTTGACGTTTCAGCTTGTGTGTCTTGTTCAGTGGTGGTTGTCTTTCAGCCTTTCTTACCTTGGCCATGTCTCTGAGTATTGCACACTTTGTGCTTTTGGGCACTCCAGTAATGTTGCAGCTCTGAAATATGGCCAAACTGGTGGCAAGTGGCATCTTGGCAGCTGCACGCTTGACTTTTCTCAGTTCATGGGCAGTTATTTTGCGTCTTGGTTTTTCCACACGCTTCTTGCGACCCTGTTGACTATTTTGAATGAAACGCTTGATTGTTCGATGATCACGCTTCAGAAGCTTTGCAATTTTAAGAGTGCTGCATCCCTCTGCAAGATATCTCACTATTTTTGACTTTTCTGAGCCTGTCAAGTCCTTCTTTTGACCCATTTTGCCAAAGGAAAGAAAGTTGCCTAATAATTATGCACACCTGATATAGGGTGTTGATGTCATTAGACCACACCCCTTCTCATTACAGAG
This sequence comes from Bombina bombina, assembly GCF_027579735.1. Classification (NCBI taxonomy): domain Eukaryota; kingdom Metazoa; phylum Chordata; class Amphibia; order Anura; family Bombinatoridae; genus Bombina; species Bombina bombina. The sequence goes on along the minus strand of NC_069504.1, from coordinate 249,405,482 downwards.
ATGCACATCACCTAATATGCTTAATTGGTAGTAGGCTTTCGAGCCTATACAGCTTGGAGTAAGACAACATGCATAAAGAGGATGATGTGGTCAAAATACTCATTTGCCTAATAATTCTGCACTCCCTGTATATATATACATACATATATACACACACACACATATATATATATATATATATATATATACACATATATCACATGTATAGATGTGAAGCTCTCAGACAATTAGAGGATGGTATAACCTACCGTAAGCTAACGTATAATCCTACCACTAAATTTAAAGAACAGGTTGACCAACTCTTGTGTATGTCTCTTGATGCAGGTTTTATTGATGAGGACACTTTTGGTTATTTGACGGTTGTAAACCCCATCAGTCCCATTCTGTACCTCTTACCCAAAATACACAAGAGTATGGTTAACCCACCAGGTCGCCCAATAGTGTCGGCGAGGGGCTCGCTTCTCCAGCCTCTTGCCGAATACATTGACTACTTCTTGCAACCTGTTGTCCAATCAACTGGATCTTACCTGAAGGAGTCCTCTGAACTAATACATCTTCTATCACAAATGGAGGACATCCAAATTGATGACATTTTAGTCACATTGGATGTTATAAATCTATATACCATTATCCCACATTCACATGGGAAGGAGATGGTCAGGAGAATCCTATCTGGTAATCCTCATTACTGTGGCCCACCTGTGGAGTTCTTGTTGGAGCTTTTGGAGCTCTTTTTAGCCAAGAATTATTTCCGATTTGAAAATACATTTTATTTGCAAATACTTGGAACGGCCATGGGCTCTAATATGGCCCCGTCCTATGCAAATATCTATATGTCCATGTATGAACAGGAGAATGTTTTCTTGGCTGAACAGGGTTCCATCAGGTTCTTCAAGCGCTACATTGATGATGTCTTTATGCTTTGGAGAGGTGACAAAGAGTCTTTAACCTCATGGTTCAATAACCTTAATGGTCTAAATTCTACTGTACGGTTCAAGATGGACCTTAATGATGATTGTATACACTTTTTGGACCTTGAGATATATAAAAAGGATACACCATCTGGCCTTAGACTCTTTACTAAACTGTATAATAAACCTACAGATAAAAACTCAATCCTCCATTATAATAGTTTCCATCCATCTTTTCAAAAAAAGGGGGTAAGCTCATCTCAACTCCTGCGGGTCATACGCAATAACACCGAGGAGACCCACAAGAAGGTTCAACTAGAAGCAATGGCACAGAAATTTATCGACAGAGGCTATCCTGAATCGCTGATCACGGAACAAGGTGATAAAGCAATAGCACTCAGCCAACAATCACTACTAACTAAACCACTCAAGCCGGTTGAACAACGTATGAATTTCATTACCACATACACTCCAGCATCACGTAAGGTACAAGATGCAATTAAGCAGCACTGGCCGATTGTGTCAACAGATAACACTCTACCGTTTGGAGAGACACCACCACCAAGATTGGTTTATAAGAGAGCACGAAATCTCTGTGACATTTTGATGAAGACCGACCCCATCACAAGCTACCAAAGTCAAACTTGGTTACCCCCTAAGAAGAAGGGATGTCATAGATGTGGAAATTGCATCACTTGCAATGGCATGATCGTTGGGAATAGGTTTCATCATCCACATACGAACCAAATCTTCAATATACGACATCGGCTCACGTGCACTTCTGATCATGTGATCTACGTGATCATTTGTCCTTGCTCGCTATATTATGTGGGTAAAACCATTACATCCTTCAGAGAGAGGTTAGCCAATCATAAGACAGCCATTCGATTGGCTTTGGATAAGGGCACCTCGGATCAGCCAGTGGCACGCCACTTTGCTCAAGCGGGACATTCCATCTCTACGTTGAGGACTATTCTAATTGACCACGTACCAAAGAGTAGACATGGGGGTGATCGAGCCAAGGCTCTGCTAAAAATGGAATCTCGTTGGATCTATCGACTTGACACTATAGCACCCAAAGGCTTAAATATGTCCATTGACTACAGCTGCTTCTATAAATGACTGTGGGTTTCCTTTCATCTGTGTGACAGACCCTTCTGTCAGGACTGAAGGAGTTAATTGTGTTTAGCTAAGAATCTAATTTCTAAGACAGGTTTTCTGGCCTCAGCTATTGTGTGCTATAATTACATTTAAGTAATAAACAGGCCATTGTTTAATCACCCTCTGAAAGCAGACGCTAGGTGATAAGACAAGCCAAATGTGTTTAAGTTGTTATCTGCCTAAGTAAAGTATTTAAGTAATGTAATTCTACTGTTTCATAAAAGGGCGTCTTCCCCTTTTTATCTAAATGTACAAGAGTCTTTCAACCCCCCCATCTGGGGTCAAAACCTGTATATATACTAGGCATCTAGCCTTTAATAAATGTCATTCTGTTTAAACCTGAAACTGGCTGGGTTGTGAATTGCTGATTCCCTATGCAGGACGTTGTCATCTGGTATTACCCTTGGTACACTGTTGGTACCGTAACATTGGTGGCAAGCGACGGAATGAACCTTATCGCCCAGAAGAGCAACTACACAAGCCAGTAACCTCAGGAAGAGGGGGATTATTACAATACTGACTAAGATGGAAAGAGTACCAGGGACAGAAGGAACCAATGGGCCCAGCATAGCAGACAGAACCCCCGCAGAAGCAAGCTTTGATCGGGCGGTTAAAATAAGACTGGCACATTATGGCCCCAACCCATCTGCGGAAATTATCGACCTGGTCATAGCAGCTGTGGAGGCCAACCTACTTCGCCAAAGCGGCGCTGCAGCAAACCCAGTGGAAAAGAGAAAAGTACATTTTGCAGCTTTTAAAAACTTCCTGGAAACAGAAGGAGAGATTGATGGGTACCTTGCGGATTTTGAGAGGCAATGTGCACTACACAAGGTACCCGCAGAGGACTGGGTCATGATATTATCTGGGAAAATTATCCGGCCGGGCCAGTGAGGCTTTTCGGGCCATTCCAGATGAGGAAGTCGGGGATTATAATACTGTAAAAGAGGCTCTGCTCTCCAGGTATGCGGTTACACCGGAGGCATACCGGAGGCGGTTCAGAGACACTGTTAAATTAGCTGGTGATTCCTACCTTGAGTGGGAATGTAAGGTGCACCGCACAGCAGCTCACTGGATAGCGGGGTGCCAAGCCGTATCTGGGGAAGAGGTGCTGCAGCTATTCCTGTTGGAACATTGCTTCGACAAGTTACCCGCAGGAGTTCGAGAGTGGGTTCGGGACCGTAAACCCTACACCCTGCATGAAGCGGCTCGCTTGGCAGATGAGTATACGGATGCCCGCAAACTGGACACTGCTACCACTAAGCCCCCTGCTAGAGTGGAGTACAGACCCCCAGTCACCCAAGCAGCTGCCAGTTACCAACCCCCGGCGCACCGCTATACCACACGGCCTCTGGCCACGAACTACCCTCAGAAAGCCCGGTTCAATTCGCGGGGCTACTCACAACCGATTCGGTGCTTTGGATGTAAGCAACTAGGGCACAAAAGACCAGAGTGTCCCCTAAATTCAGCGAACCAAGCACAGTCCTGGAGAAGACCCGCCAGCGGAATCCCACGTAATCCTCAGCCTGCGGCCCGCTACGTAGAGGCGCAAGAATGCTGGAGCATACTACATGAGGCAGACCTTGTGCAAGCTGCCCACCGGAATAACCGGCAACTGGTTAAAGTGAATGGGAAGGAGGTCAGTGGTCTACGGGATACTGGTGCTACCATGACCTTGCTTCAAAAGAACTTGGTGTCTGAGAAACAGTACACTGGAGACACTGTGGCTGTGAGGGTAGCAGGGGGCGATGTGTTCAGCCTACCTGTTGCCAGGGTACATTTGGATTGGGGAGTGGGCGCTAGACCTGTGAATGTGGGGGTCAAGAAGGACTTACCTTCTGATGTTCTTCTTGGAAATGACTTGGCCCCCCTTGTTTCTGCCTACGCTCCTATGGGTCCCGCTGATGTTAACCCTGTGACTACCCGTGCCCAGATCCATGCAGCAGAGACTGACCCACCTGCTGCTAAGCCCCAGGACGCTGAGCTCAGTAAATCTCTATCCGCTATTGATACGTGGAAGTCCCGTTACAATGCGCTGATGAAAGAGAAGAGTCACGTAGAGGATGAAATGGTCACGTTAAATAATCATGTAACAGTGCTAGCGGGAGAGAAGAGGAGTGCAGAGGAAAAAGCACGTTTAGAACAGGAATCTCTGCTAGACAGGCTGCACCGACAGACTGCAGAAAACACCAGCTTGAGAGTGGAACATGAAACATTAAAGACAAACAGTGACACTGGAGGAGAAGCTGACGCTGGCTCATAGTGAGGTGCAGCAACTCAAGGGCACCCTATGTCAGTATGAAGGGATTGTGGATACCTATAAAGAGCAGGTACAGAAAACTCGTAAAGAAGCTGATGAGATTTTGAAGGACTTTTTAGCCCTAGTCTGGGCACTGAGGAAGTTGAACCCTTGTTTGTATGGACAGGAATTCTCTCTCATAACGGAAATACAGATGGATTGTCCTGACAAACTGACATGCCTACCACCTCCTAGTCCGGTCATCCCCAGGTTGACCCGCCAAAGGGTCAAGCCGGGTCTGCCGGAGTGTTCCACAAGGGGGGAGCGATGTGACAGACCCTTCTGTCAGGACTGAAGGAGTTAATTGTGTTTAGCTAAGAATCTAATTTCTAAGACAGGTTTTCTGGCCTCAGCTATTGTGTGCTATAATTACATTTAAGTAATAAACAGGCCATTGTTTAATCACCCTCTGAAAGCAGACGCTAGGTGATAAGACAAGCCAAATGTGTTTAAGTTGTTATCTGCCTAAGTAAAGTATTTAAGTAATGTAATTCTACTGTTTCATAAAAGGGCGTCTTCCCCTTTTTATCTAAATGTACAAGAGTCTTTCAACCCCCCCATCTGGGGTCAAAACCTGTATATATACTAGGAATCTAGCCTTTAATAAATGTCATTCTGTTTAAACCTGAAACTGGCTGGGTTGTGAATTGCTGATTCCCTATGCAGGACGTTGTCATCTGGTATTACCCTTGGTACACTGTTGGTACCGTAACAATCTGATTATGGATGTTTTTACCATACCCTAGATACACGTTGCAAAATTTTGTAAATATGTTTAGTTATTTCTCTAGTGGCCACTATATGTTTATAATGTCATATTTTAATCTAATTTACAGTTAAGTCCTGATCGGACTATATTAGGGGCTATATTTAGCTCATTGTTTATAAGTAGATTACTTATGCATTAATATACTGGTGGCTAACTATAAATATGGCTGTTTTGTTTTTAAAATTAGTTTCACTAACTGATCATATGCAATTTAATTTGTGTGCAACCTGTATACAGGTTGTTTAGCTCTGTCATTCACTAGATATATGCCTGTTGGCGTACAGCAATGTCTTTGATAGATTTTATGTGTATATAATAGTGGGCAATGCGCAGTGTTGTCTTGATGCCTATTTTTGGGTGAAGGTGATGGTTATATATTGCCTTTGTTATTGCGGTGTTTTTCCGCTGACCTTTTGTTTATGGTATCCATGACAACCAGCTTAGACGCCATGACGTCACTGAGCACGCATGCGCTATTACGTCATTTACGCATGCGCAGTTGCGAGATATATGCTATTGAGTTTCCATGGACACGCATTGCTGCTTGCGGTCCATGCCCGACATTATGATAAACAGCTGATTTGATTATCTTTGTATTTGGCGTTTTTTTGTGTTGCATTTTGATTGGTGGGTGGGGGTATTTAAGGGTTTATTTGTGTGTGTTGTTTTATGCCTGACTTATTCTCATGAACTGCTGCATATGATCAAAGCTCCAGTGGGAGCTGAAACGTTATGCTACTTTTGCATTAAAGGAAGGTGTGTTGTTCTAAATCTCGTGTGCTGGCTTTCTTTGCGAGTGACTACAGGGATCATCACCAGGTCTTGTCCTTATGTAATACACATTATTGTATTTACTTTTTGGCCGTGCACTGAGTGGTTAAAGTGTTGGTGAGTGCTGATCTGTTTTGTCAATATATATATATATATATATATATATATATATATATATATATATATATATATATATATATAGGCATAAAGGACACGCGCACTCCAAGGGAAACTTTTCAAGTCACTTTATTCAGTGAACATTTTCGGACCTGATGCAGTCTGTCCTCAGACCAAAAGTGTACAAATAATTTACTTACCCTCCACCAGCTATATACACCATCACCGTGTAATCAGACTGGGTAGCCACGCTCTCCCGGGTAGATCCGCCCCATGAGATGACATCATCATCCCGGGCAACATGGGCCAGTCAAAAATATTTCTATGTGCCAATCTATTTAAAATACACAAAAACAAATATGGGTATGTGGCTGTAGGCAAAGGCAATATAAGTACAATAGGCAGAGTACAAAAAGACTTGATTCGCATGTACTGCACAAACCGCCCGTGGTTACCATGGAAACCAATACCCAACAAAGTGTCAGATAGACAGCAGGGAGAATAAACTTCCTGATCGCAGTGTTTTGCAGTACATGTGAAGCAGCAGAAAGCACATTATTAAGTCACAATCAAGCCTGTGTTCTACTACGGCTAAACATTTACAAACACATTGTGAAAATACAAGAAGGGGACAATTGATTTGTATGTGCTGCATGGACCGCCCAGGGGTTACCATGATAATCATTGCAAACAAATGACAGTTATACAGCGGGGAGAAAAAATTCCCTGATCGCGGTATTTGCAGTACATGTAAAGCAACGAAAAGCACATTATTTAGTCACGGCCAACCCTGTATTAAGGTACAACATTTGTGTGCACAATGTTAACATCCAAAAGACGGCCATAGTAGCGGCAAAAAGGTACAAACAGTAATACAGATATGCAATCTACAAGCTATGTTAAAAAATGTATAATCAAACAGCACAAATAGTCATATTATGGTAACGATTAAAGCAGATGTATATGATGGTCTCTGTGTATGCAGTCAGACTCAAAACAGCCTCACATAATGGTTGCCATAGCAACAACAATAAACTCAATCTAAGAGGGAGAGTGATCTGGATCAGACTGCATATCCAGAGAAACAAACATCAAAGCTAAGCCGACTCAAAAGGGGGGTAAACCAGCATATTCCAAATTCAATCACAGAATACAATAAGTCGGCACACATAAATTATGGACAACGAGCGCAATAGATCAGGACTCTTAATGTATATAGATCCAAGGACTCTCAATAAATTATTTCTGTATTTCTCCCCAACATCCCTTTATTAGTGACTAGTCATGGAGACAGTGTCAGCAAGTTACAGGAATGCCTACCAGTCCAAGTGGGTATTCAGGCCTTTAAGGACCAATGTTTGCAAATGGTATGTCCACCTAGCCTCTCTTTGTAATAGAGGTCTATTCTGATCACCACCTCTAGGCAACGGGGGGATGTGGTCGATGATGGTGTATTTCAAATCAGACACCTTGTGTTGTAATTGTTGGAAGTGTCTGGCAACTGGTTGTTCAGAACCCCCATTTTGGATCGCCATCCTAATGGCCAAACGATGGTTGGCCATAGGGGTACGCAACTCATCAACAGTCTTTCCAACATAATAAAGGCCAAATATACAATGGAGTAAATATACAATATGTGTAGTAGTACAGGTAAGCCTGTACTTATGTTTGTAAACCTTTCTCCTATGGGGATGCGTGAAAGAAGGACCGGTAATCAACCCTCCACATGTTGTGCATCCTAAACATCGGTACACCCCAGGCTGTTTGGTATCTATCCATGTCATTTTCTTAAAGGATTGCTGTGGGTCTGTCTGGACCAAAAAGTCCCTCAAGGATCTTGCCCTCCTATATCCTATACGTGAGGCAGGTGAATTGAAAAGGGGCAGTGTGTGATCTCCCAATGCTTCTTGATTGCTGATGCAATCCCATTTTTGTCACCCGTATAGGTTGTGACGAAAGTCATTCTATTCTCTTCAGACTTTTTTACTGTATTGGAGTTACTCAATACCGAAAGGCATTGTTCACGTAGGAGTAGAAGAGACTAGGCCGCTGCAGAGCGTGACGTGGAGGGGAGAGTCCTATTGCTGCCCAGCTGATAGGGTAAGTTTCACACAGCCCCGTGAGGTGCAAATCAATCGCGGCTAAGCGTAAGCCGCAAAAATTCAAAGCAAGAAGAAAAAGCAGCACTTGTGGGACACCAGCTTGCAATAAAAAGTCAAAACATTATTCCATCGATTAAAAACACAGGTAGGATCAGGATATTAACCCCTTACGCGTTTCATGCTCCAACTGAGCACTTAGTCATAGGGATAATTGCTTAGACCGGACATGGCCTATTTAAAGGCACAGTGTCCAATCAGGCAATTTACAAAAAGATTAAAAAACAATGATATAAAAACATGTTAGCATAGAACATGATCATCTAACAATATGTATGCATGAGGTAGCCAAACACCAGTTTATATGAATATGAAAATATACAATTAGTTACCACATCATAATTCCGTTATTTTATGTTAAAGAACCTACTTCATAAAAAACATAAGAAACTTTGATACAGTAATAATAATAATAACATTAATGTGCTGAAGACACCCTGAATATGAAAGATCTTAACCTAATGCCTATAACTAACCTAGTACGTATTCACCATATGGGTGCTGGAATAATAGTCATATTAATATTACATGACGCTGAACATAGTTAGTGATGACATTAAAGGTATATTTTTTTCAATAATAAAACGGTCTATATAGCATGATATGATATCATAAAATTATAAGATGAACTAATATTAGTCTATGAAAAGACTCATATCCCACTCCTTATTTAAACCTTCGGGGGTAACAGTTCTTAATTTATATATCCAAAACATCTCTTGTTTAAGTAACATTTTGTTTCTGTTTCTCCCTCTGGTCGGTGGATAAATTTTGTCTATGACTTTTACTGTCATATTAAATGTATTTGTCAAATGCATGCTAAAATGGTGCCGTGCAATTGCTGAGTTTTTGTTATACATTTTAGTGTCATAAATATGTTCCCTCATACGAGATCTTAATTCTCTACTGGTCTGACCTGTATATTGCATGTGACACAAATTGCATTCAAGTAAGTATACCACATAATGACTCCTGCAATTTGCATAAAAGCCAACATTATAACTTTCTTGGGTAACAGTACATATGGTGCATACGTACTAGGTTAGTTATAGGCATTAGGTTAAGATCTTTCATATTCAGGGTGTCTTCAGCACATTAATGTTATTATTATTATTACTGTATCAAAGTTTCTTATGTTTTTTATGAAGTAGGCTCTTTAACATGAAATAACAGAATTATGATGTGGTAACTTATTGTATATTTTCATATTCATATAAACTGGTGTTTGGCTACCTCATGCATACATATTGTTAGATGATCATGTTCTATGCTAACATGTTTTTATATCATTGTTTTTTAATCTTTTTGTAAATTGCCTGATTGGACACTGTGCCTTTAAATAGGCCATGTCCGGTCTAAGCAATTATCCCTATGACTAAGTGCTCAGTTGGAGCACGAAACGCGTAAGGGTTTAATATCCTGATCCTACCTGTGTTTTTAATCGATGGAATCAAGTTTTGACTTTTTATTGCAAGCTGGTGTCCCACGAGTGCTGCTTTTTCTTCTTGCATTGTTCACGTAGGAGTTTAACGGAATATTGTCGCTCATCAAAACGAGCCTGCATCTCTGACAATTGGACCAAGATGGGCCAAGATCGGCCATTAGGATGGCGATCCAAAATGGGGGTTCTGAACAACCAGTTGCCAGACACTTCCAACAATTACAACACAAGGTGTCTGATTTGAAATACACCATCAACGACCACATCCCCCCGCTGCCTAGAGGTGGTGATCGGCATAGACCTCTATTACAGAGAGGCTAGGCAGACATACCATTTGCAAACATTGTTCCCTAAAGGCCTGAATACCCACTTGGACTGGCAGGCATTCCTGTAACTTGCTGACACTGTCTCCATGATTAGTCACTAATAAAGGAATGTTGGGGAGAAATACAGAAATAATTTATTGAGAGTCCTTGGATCTATATACATTGAGAGTCCTGATCTATTGCGCTTGTTGTCCATAATTTATGTGTGCCGACTTATTGTATTCTGTGATTGAATTTGGAATATGCTGGTTTACCCCCCTTTTGAGTCGGCTTAGCTTTGATGTTTGTTTCTCTGGATATGCAGTCTGATCCAGATCACTCTCCCTCTTAGATTGAGTTTGCTATGGTAACAGTTATGTGAGGCTGTTTTGAGTCTGACTGTATACACAGAGACCATCATATACATCTGCTTTAATTGTTACCATAATATGACTATTTGTGCTGTTTGATTATACATTTTTTAACATAGCTTGTAGATTGCATATCTGTATTACTGTTTGTACCTTTTTTCCACTACTATGGCCGTCTTTTGGATGTTAACATTGTGCACACAAATGTTGTACCTAATACAGGGTTGGCCGTGACTAAATAATGTGCTTTTCGTTGCTTTACATGTACTGCAAATACCGCGATCAGGGAGTTTTTTCTCCCCGCTGTTTAGCTGTCATTTGTTTGCAATGATTACCATGGTAACCCCTGGGCGGTCCGTGCAGCACATACAAATCAATTGTCCCTTTCTTGTATTTTCACAATGTGCTTGTAAATGTTTAGCCGTAGTAGAACACAGGCTTGATTGTGACTTAATAATGTGCTTTCTGCTGCTTCACATGTACTGCAAAACACTGCGATCAGGGAGCTTGTTCTCCCTGCTGTCTATCTGACCCTTTGTTGGGTATTGGTTTCCATGGTAACCATGGGCGGTTTGTGCAGTACACACGAATCAAGTCTTTTTGTACACTGCCCATTGTACTTATATTGCCTTTGCCTACAGCCACATACCCATATTTGTTTTTGTGTATTTTAAATAGATTGGCCCTTAGAAATATTTTTGACTGGCCTACGTTGCCCGGGATGATGACGTCATCTCATGGGGCAGATCTACCCGGGAGAGCGTGGATACCCGGTCTGATTACACGGTGATGGTGTATATAGCTGGTGGAGGGTAAGTAAATTATTTGTACACTTTTGGTCTGAGGACGGACTGCATCAGGTCTCTCTTGCCTATATATATATATGCATGGCATCTAGATGTGCATGGCATCTAGATGTGGTGAAGACAACTTGCTGAAGTACAAACCAAGCATCAGAATGGGGAAGAAAAGGGTTTTAAGTGACTTTGAACGTGGCATGGTTGTTGGTGCCAGATGGGCTGGTATTTCAAAAACTGCTGATCTACTGGGATTTTCACGCACAACCATCTCTAGGGTTTACAGAGAATGATCTGAAAAAGAGAAAATATCCAGTGAGCGGCAGTCGTGTGGACGACAATGCCTTGTTGATGTCAGAGGTCAGAGGAGAATGGGCAGACTTGTTAGAGATGATAGAAATTCAACATTAACTCAAATAACCACTCTTTACAACCAAATTATGCAGAATACCATCTCTAAATGTAGAACACATCGAAACGTGAGCAGCAGAAGACCACACCGGGTTCCACTTCTGTCAGCTAAGAACAGGAAACTGAGTCTACAATTCGCACAGGTTCACCAAATTTGGACAATAGAAGATTGGAAAAACGTTGCCTGGTCTGATGATGGTAGGGTCAGAATTTGGCATAAGCAACATGAAATCATGGATCCATCCTGCTTTGTATGAATGGTTCAGGCTAGTGGTGGTGGTGTAATGGTGTAGGGGATATTTTATTGGCACACTTTGGGCCCCTTAGTACCAATTGAGCATTGTTTAAACCCCACATCCTACCTGAGTATTGTTGCTGACCATGTCCATCCCTTTATGACTGCAGTGTACCCCTCTTCTGATGGCTACTTCCAGCAGGATAATGCTTCCAGCAGGATAGTGCTCCATGTCACAAAGCTCAAATCATCTCCTACTGATTTCTTGAACATGACAATGAGTTCACTATACTCCAATGACCTCAACAGTCAGCAAATCTTAATCCAATAGAGCACCTTTGAGATGCTGTTTTTGTTTCATATGTATTTCAAGCCTCTCTTTTTGTATGTGAATTGGGTCCCTGCATTCAAATCCTGCCTTTTCCCTGTTTTGGTGTCATCTGTATTTCAAGCCTCTCTTTTGGTATGTGAATTTGGTCCCTGCATTCAAATCCTGCCTTTTTCCCTGTTTTTGTTTCATATGTATTTCAAGCCTCTCTTTTGGTATGTGAATTTGGTCCCTACATTCAAATCCTGTCTTTTCCCCTATTTTTATGTCATCTGTATTTCAAGCCTCTCTTTTGGTATGTGAATTGGGTCCCTGCATTCAAATCCTGCCTTTGTCCCTGTTTTTGTGTCATCTGCATTTCAAGCCTCTCTTTTGATATGTGAATTGGGTCCCTGCATTCAAATCCTGCCTTTTTCCCTGTTTTGTGTCATCTGTATTTCAAGCCTTTCTTTTGGTATGTGAATTGGGTCCCTGCATTCAAATCCTGCCCTTTTCCCTGTTTTTGTGTCATCTGTATTTCAAGTCTCTCTTTTGGTATGTGAATTGGGTCCCTGCATTAAATCCTGCCCTTTCCCTGTTTTTGTGTCATATGTATTTCAAGCCTCTCTTTTGTTATGTGAATTTGGTCCCTGCATTCAAATCCTGCTTTTTCCCCTGTTTTTGTGTCATCTGTATTTCAAGCCTCTCTTTTGGTATGTGAATTGGGTCCCTGCATTCAAATACTGCCTTTTCCCTGTTTTTGTGTCATCTGTATTTCAAGCCTCTCTTATCGTATGTGAATTGGGTCCCTGCATAGTGATGTCGCGAACCTAAAAATTTCGGTTCACGAACGGCGGACTCGAACTTCCGCAACTGTTCGTGAACCGGCGAACCGGGCGAACCGCCATTGACTTCAATAGGCAGGCGAACTTTAAAACCAACAGGGACTCTTTCTGGCCACAATAGTGATGGAAAAGTTGTTTCAAGGGGACTAACACCTGGACTGTGGCATGCCGGAGGGGGATCCATGGCAAAACTCCCATGGAAAAATACATAGTTGATGCAGAGTCTGGTTTTAAGCCATAAAGGGCCTAAATCACCTAACATTCCTAAATTGTTTGGAATAACGTGCTTTAAAACATCAGGTATGATGTTGTATTGATCAGGTAGTGTAAGGGTTACGCCCGCTTCACAGTGACAGACTAAACTCCCAGTGTAACGCACCGCAAACAACCGCAAACAGTCCATTTGCACAACCACGAGATAGATAGATTTGATAGATAGATACATAGATTACATAGATCAATAGATGCAATATACATATGATAGATACAAATTACATAGATCAATAGATGCAATATACATTTTATAGATACAAATTACATAGATCAATAGATGCAATATACATTTGATAGATACAAATTACATAGATCAAAAGATGCAATATACATTTGATAGATACGAATTACATAGATCAATAGATGCAATATACATTTGATAGATACGAATTACATAGATCAATATATGCAATATCCATTTGATAGATACGAATTACATAGATCAATAGATGCAATATACAATATTTATAATACTGTAATAACAAATATGATTGGTGGCACTAGTTGGCAAGTGGGCCTGGCACACACGCTGGCAGGCAGGCAACTGCAATTCGATTGCACTAGCAGACTGATGTTTCACAGTCAAAGAAGTTTTTTTTAAAATATTTACACTACTGTTACAACAAATATGAGTGGTGCCACTAATTTGGCAAGTGGGCCTGGCACACACGCTGGCAGGCAGGCAGGCAGGCAACTTCAATTAGATTACACTAGCAGACTGATGTTCACAGTCAAAGAAGTTTTTTTTTTAAATATTTACACTACTGTTATAACAAATATGATTGGTGGCACTAGTTGGCAAGTGGGCCTGGCACACACGCTGGCAGGCAGGCAACTGCAATTAGATTACACTAGCTGACTGATGTTTCACAGTCAAAAAAGTTTTTTTTTTTAAATATTTACACTACTGTTACAACAAATATGAGTGGTGCCACTAACTTGGCAAGTGGGCCTGGCACACACGCTGGCAGGCAGGCAACTTCAATTAGATTACACTAACAGACTGATGTTTCACAGTCAAAAAAGTTATTTTTTTTAAATATTTACACTACTGTTATAACAAATATGATTGGTGGCACTAGTTGGAAAGTGGGCCTGGCACACACGCTGGCAGGCAGGCAACTGCAATTAAATAACACTAGCAGACTGATGTAAAAGTTTTTTTTTTAAAAATGTACACTGAGGAAGTAGGCACAGTATATGCTGTGAGCCTGACTCACAGGCTAGCAGTGGCAGGTTGGCCTGGCATCTAAAATTAAATAACACTAGCAGACTGATGTAAAAGTTTTTTTAAAAAAAATTTACACTAATTTTACAACAGATATGAGTGGTGGCACTGAGGATGGAAGTAGGCACAATATATGCTGTGAGCCTGACAAACAGGCTGGCACTAGTGGCAGGCTGGCCTGGCAACTAAAATTAAATAACACTAGCAGACTGATGTAAAAGTTTTTTAAAAAAAGTTACACTAATGTTACAACAGATATGAGTGGTGGCACTGAGGATGGAAGTAGGCACAGTATATGCTGTGAGCCTGACACACAGGCTGGCACTAGTGTCAGGCTGGCCTGGCAACTAAAATTAAATAACACTAGCAGACTGATGTAAAAGTTTTTTTTTTTAAAAATTTACACTAATGTTACAACAGATATGAGTGGTGGCACTGAGGATGGAAGTAGGCACAGAATATGCTGTGAGCCTGACACACAGGCTGGCACTAGTGGCAGGCTGGCCTGGCAACTAAAATTAAATAACACTAGAAGACTGATGTAAAAGTTTTTTGTTTTTTTTAAATTTACACTAATGTTACAACAGATATGAGTGGTGGCACTGAGGATGGAAGTAGGCACAGTTTATGCTGGGAGCCTGACACACAGGCTGGCACTAGTGGCAGGCTGGCCTGGCAACTAAAATGAAATAACACTAGCAGACTGATGTAAAAGTTTTTTTTAAATAATATTAACACTAATGTTACAACAGATATGAGTGGTGGCACTGAGGATAGAAGTAGGCACAGTATATGCTGGGAGCCTGACACACAGGTTGGCACTAGTGGCAGGGTGGCCTGGCAAATAAAATTAAATAACACTAGCAGACTGATGTAAAAGTTTTTTTAAAAAAAAGTTACACTAATGTTACAACAGATATGAGTGGTGGCACTGAGGATGGAAGTAAGCACAGTATATGCTGTGAACCTGACACACAGGCTGGCACTAGTGGCAGGCTGGCCTGGCAACTACAATTAAATAACACTAGCAGACTGATGTAAAAGTTTTTTTTTTTTTTTAAAAATTACACTAATATTACACCAGATATGAGTGGTGGAAAACAGAGCAATTAGGCACAGTATATGCTGTGGGCCTGACACACAGGCCTGCTGGAAAATGAAATTAGATTACACTAGCAAAGTGATGTAAAAGTTTATTTTTATTTAAATTTACACTAATGTTACACCAGATATGAGTGGTGGCACTGAGGCTGGCAGTGGCAGGCTGGCCTGGCAACTGAAATTAGATTACACTAGCAGACTGATGTAAAAGTTTAAAAAAAAAAAAAAAAATTACACTAATGTTACACCAGATATGAGTGGTGGAAAACAGAGCAATTAGGCACAGTATATGCTGTGGGCCTGACACACAGGCCTGCTGGAAAATGAAATTAGATTACACTAGCAAAGTGGTGTAAAAGGTTTTTTTTTTTTTTAAATTTACACTAATGTTACACCAGATATATGAGTGGTGGCAGTGAGCAAGTAGGCACAGAATGTGCTGTGAGCCTCACACACAGGCTGACAGGCAGGCAAATGCAATTAGATTACAACCCCCCCCCCCAAAAAAAAAAGACTGAAGTTCCCTTCAGGACCGTAGTGGACACTGAATACACTAGCCTAGCTATCAATTTCCCTATAAAAGCACCAGCAGCAGCACTATCCCTCCTCTCACTAAGAATGCAGGATCAGAATGAATCTAAAATGGCTGCTGCCCAGGAGCTGGGAGGGTCTGGGAGGGAGTGTCTGCTGCTGATTGGCTGAAATGTGTCTGCAGACTGTGAGATACAGGGTCAAAATTTACTCAATGATGACAAATAGGGAGCGGATGGAACTTCACATATGTTCGCCTGCCGCGGAGAACGCGAACAAGCTAAGGTTGCCGGGAACTGTTCTCCGGCGAACTGTTCGTGACATCACTATCCCTGCATTTAAATGCTGCCCTTTTCCCTGTTTTTGTGTCATCTGTATTTCAAGCCTCTCTTTTGGTATGGGAATTGGGTCCCTGCATTCAAATCCTGCATTTTCCCTGTTTTTGTGTCATATTTATTTCAAGTCTCTCTTTTGGTATGTGAATTTGGTCCCTGCATTCAAATCCTGCCTTTTCACCTGTTTTTGTGTCATCTGTATTTTAAGCCCTTTTTGGTATTTGAATTGGGTCCCTGCATTCAAATCCTGCCTTTTCCCTGTTTTTGTGTCATCAGTATTTCAAGCCTCTCTTTTGGTATGTGAATTGGGTCCCTGCATTCAAATCCTGCCTTTTTCCCTGTTTAGTGTCATCTGTATTTCAAGCCTTTCTTTTTGCATTTGTCTGTATAATTAATTATGTATTTACCCTGCTGATATTTTGCCTTTATCTATGTGATGTTCAAACCTTGCAAATACTTGTTTTCATTTCTAAATGTATAATTTCACTAATGGTTTAACCACAACCTCCCCCTATATTTTAAGCCTTTTTTGGTATTTGAATTGGGTCCCTGCATTCAAATCCTGCCTTTTCCCTGTTTTTGTGTCATCAGTATTTCAAGCCTCTCTTTTGGTATGTGAATTGGGTCCCTGCATTCAAATCCTGCCTTTTTCCCTGTTTAGTGTCATCTGTATTTCAAGCCTTTCTTTTTGCATTTGTCTGTATAATTAATTATGTATTTACCCTGCTGATATTTTGCCTTTATCTATGTGATGTTCAAACCTTGCAAATACTTGTTTTCATTTCTAAATGTATAATTTCACTAATGGTTTAACCACAGCCTCCCCCAAAATTTATTGTCTGTTATTTTTAACTTATCTCACCCTGAATCAAATCTTCCCAATTTGCCTTTGACTGTCTTTGATCAGGTCATTACCTAATTTTTTGCATTCAGCTGAATGCTTTGGCCTATAAATTTAACACTGCTAAGGGGAAGCAATGCAGAGTTAGCAATGCAGGCTTAGATAGCAGTATTGTAAGATTATCTGTTCATATCTCTTAAGTGAACATTTATAAGTGAGGCATAAAGAATTATACAAAACTGATACTCAATACTCCCCACACTTCTGTTTACTAACTAACAAACTGCCTATTAACATCTGCTAAGGAATGCTGAGTTAACCTACTCTCTCTTCTGCTTCAGGTATGTGAATTGGGTCCCTGCATTCAAATCCTGCCCTTTCCCTGTTTTTGTGTCGTATGTATTTCAAGCCTCTCTTTTGGTATGTGAATTGGGTCCCTGCATTCAAATCCTGCCCTTTTACCTGTTTTTGTGTCATCTGAATTTCAAGCCTCTCTTTCTGTATGTGAATTGGATCCCGGCATTCAAATCCTGCCTTTTTCCCTGTGTTTGTGTCATCTGTATTTCAAGCCTCTCTTTTGGTATTTGAACTGGGTCCCTGCATTCAAATCCTGCCTTTTCCCCCATTTTTGTGTCATCTGTATCTCAAGCCTCCCTTTTGGTTTGTGAATTGGGTCCCTGCATTCAAATCCTGCCCTTTTCCCTGTTTTTGTGTCATCTGTATTTCAAGAGTCTCTTTTGGTATGTGAATTGGGTTCCTGCATTCAAATCCTGCCTTTTTCCCTGTTTTTGTGTCATCTGTATTTCAAGCCTCTTTTTTGCATTTTTCTGTATAATTAATTATGTATTTACCCTGCTGATATCTTGCCTTTATCTATGTGATGTTCAAACCTTGTAAATACTTGTTTTAATTCCTAAATTTATAATTTCACTAATGGTTTAACCGCAGCCTCCCCCAAAATATATTGTCTGTTATTTTTAACTTATCTCACCCTTAATCAAATTTTCCCAATTGGCCTTTGACTGTCTTTGATCAGGTCATTACCTAATTTATTGCATTCAGCTGAATGCTGTGGCCTATAAATTTAACATTGCTTAGCGTTAGCAATGCAGGCTTAGATAGCAGTATTGCAAAATCATCTGTTCACATCTCTTAAGTGAACATTTATAAGTGAGGGACAAAGAATTATACAAGAATTGAACAAGTATTGGACAAGTGATAAAGCAAGTTCTGCTTTTATACTGAGTTTTATACACTGACTATTTTGTAAAAATGCTAAATATCTTCATATTCTTTTTTGCCACCTTTTGTCTGTTTAACAAACTACTTTACTCAATTACTCCTTACCCCTCACCACCTGCACTGCTCATTAGCCCATCTCTCTTAACCTCACCTTACTTTTGTATTCATGAACTTCACATATTCCTAACGACTCTCTCTCCCCCTTGCAACTCATCACAAAAACAGTCTTACTACTGCAAAATCCGCATCTCATCTCATGTCACTCTCCCTCTTGCTCATACTAGCTGCTGGCGACATCTTCCCCAATCCTGGTTCCCCAAAACTTCCTTGCCCTGCGCACCTATGTGTGCCCTTCAATAGACTTCAAAAACAAAACTCTTGTAACCTTAATCTTATTCCTCTTGCATCTAGAGCCACCACCCCTTTCACTTGTGTACTATGGAACTCTTGCTCTGTTTGCAACAAACTCACTTCTATCCATGACCTCTTTATCTCCCACTCTCTCAATCCTCTGGCTCTCACAGAAACCTGGCTCTCCTTCAGACACTGCTTCCTCTGCTGCATTGTCACATGGGGGTCTCCACTTCAGCCACACTCCTAGGTCTGACAATAGACAAGGAGGTGGTGTTGGTATTTTACTTTCCTCTAGTTGCACCTTTCAACAAATACAGCCCTTCTCTTCCCTCACATTTTCTTCATTCGAAACACATATGATTCGCTTATTCTCACCCCTCTCTATACGCTTTGCAGTCATATACCGCCAACCTGGCTCCGCAACTCCTGCCCTCATTCTCAATGACTTCAACCTCCCTGTTGATAATCCCACTGCCTCCTCTGCAAAACAACTTCTGTAACTCACTTCCTCTTTCGGCCTGTCACAATGGACTGACTCTCCCACTCACAAAGATGGTCACTCCCTTGATCTGATTTTCAGGTATCAATGCACTATCTCAAACTTCAGAAACTCACCTTTTCCTCTTTCTGACCACCACTTTCTCACTTGTATTATCACCTCCCTCCCTACAATTCTCCCTCCTTCTACCCCTCACACTACACATCACAGAAGAATCAAATCATTAGATCAGCAACAGCTTACTAGCTCTCTCGAACCTCTTCTCTCTTCCATCCCCTCCTTTTCCTGTCCTGATGAATCCATCTGCCACTATAACGCCACCCTTACATCGGTCCTCGATAACCTGGCCCCACCTACCATAACTCGGAAAACATACACTCATCCTCAGCCCTGGCATACTCCTCTGACACGTTACCTATGCAGATGTTCCTGTACTTCTGAGCGACACTGGAGGAAATCTCGGAGTTCTGCTGACATTCTTCACTATAAGTTCATCTTGAACTCCTACTATTATGCCCTTAATCTATATAAGCAATATTAATTCTCCACTCTTATCTCTACTCTTTCTTCAAACCCTAAACGTCTGTTCTCCACATTCAATACTCTTCTCTGCCCACCCCCACCTCCCACCACAACTTTTCTCTCGGCTCAAGATTTTGCCAGCTACTTCAACAACAAAATCGACTCCATCAGAAATGAAATCATCTCTCAACATACTACTGGTCTCCCTCCCCCCAAAAAAGCTCACAATCATTCAAAACCCAAATAGCAATACAAGCATGTTTTTGCCCTTATACTATCCTATCACCTCACTACCTGTCCCCTCGACCCCATCCCCTCACAACTACTCCCCTCCCTTTCTTCTACCTTTACCCCTATACTCACAAACATCTTCAACCTTTCCTTCAGCACTGGTATAGTTCCCACATCTCTTAAGCACGCATTAGTCACACCTATCCTCAAAAAACCTTTTCTTGATCCAACCTCCCCATCCAACTACCGCTCTATTTCCCTACTACCTCTTGCCTCAAAGCTTCTTGAAAAGCTAGTATATGCACGTCTATCCCATTTCCTTACACTAAACTCCCTCCTTGACCCACTGCAATCTGGATTTTGCCCCCTTCACTCAAAAGAGACAGCAATTGTTAAGGTTACTAATGACCTACTTACAGCAAAATCAAAAGGCCACTTCTCTCTACTTATCCTCCTTGATCTGTCTGCAGCCTTTGATACTGTCGACCACCCTCTTTTGCTCCATACCCTCCAATCCTTTGGCATCTGTGACACAGCTCTCTCCTTGTTCTCTTCCTATCTGTCTAACCGTACCTTTAGTGTAGCCTTCTCTGGGGCATCCTCTTCCCTGCTACCTATTTCTGTTGGGGTACCGCAAGGCTCTGTCCTCGGTCCCCTTCTCTTCTCAATCTACACGTCCTCAATAGGTTCCTTAATAAAGTCCCATGGGTTTTATTATAATTTGTATGCTGATGATACCCAAATCTACCTCTCTAACCCGTGTCACTCACTAACTGTCTTTCTCATATCTCATCTTGGATGTCCTCTCACTATCT
The DNA here is from genome assembly GCF_027579735.1 of Bombina bombina. Classification (NCBI taxonomy): domain Eukaryota; kingdom Metazoa; phylum Chordata; class Amphibia; order Anura; family Bombinatoridae; genus Bombina; species Bombina bombina. The sequence continues at coordinate 249,384,614 of NC_069504.1, read as the reverse complement.
CAAGCTAAATCTCTCCAAAACCGAGCTCCTTATTTTCCCCCCTTCTTCCAAAATCCCCCCATGTCTCTATAACTGTTGATAACTCATCAAAATCATTACCCCAACCTCACATGCCTGATGTCTTGGGGTCACATTTGACTCAGATCTTTCTTTCACTCCTCACATTCAGTCCTTGGCTAAAGCCTGCCACTTCCACCTTAAAACATCGCTAAAATTAGACATTTCCTTACACAAGACAAAACAAAGATTTTAATCCACTCATCCTTTCCCACCTCGACTACTACAACTCTATCTCCTCTGGTCTCCCTAACTGCCGCCTAGCTCCTTTATAATCCATAATGAATGCCTCTGCCAGGCTCATCTTCCTTGCATGTCGCTCTTCATCTGCCGCACCTCTCTGCCAATCCCTTCACTGGCTTCCTCTTGCCTCCAGGATTAAACACAAAATTATCACTCTGACACACAAATCCCTCAATTGCACTGCTCCCCCTATATCTCAGACCTTGTCTCCAGATACTCTCCCTCCTGTCACCTTCACTCCGCTCATGATCTCCTACTCTCCTCCTCTCTTGTTACCTCCTCACATTTCTCCAGATTGGCTCCCATCTTATGGAACTCTCTGCCTCACTCCAGAAGAATCTCCCCTAGTTTTAAAAGCTTCAAGTGCTCCCTGAAGACTCTACTATTCAGGGATACTTACAACCTACACTAAGCTTCCTATCTCCATTGCTATCCCCTAAAACTCTATAGCGTGTAAGCCTATGAGCCCAACTGTTTGTAGCTCACCTTCATAAGAGCCGACTACAACAGTGCAACTCTCAGCAGGACCCTCTCTCCCCATTTGATCCCTGTAATCGTTTTTATATACCACCTATGGTCATAGTGCTTTGGAACCTGTTGGCGCTCTACAAATACCTGATAATAATAATAATAATAATAATAATAAAATGATGTGGTGGAACAGGAGATTCACATCATGGATGTGCAGCTGACAAAACTGCAGCATTTGCGTGATGCTATCATGTCAATATGGACCAAAATCTCTGAGTAATGTTTTCAATACCTTGTTGAATCTATGTCACAAAGAATTAAGGCAGTTCTGAAGGCAAAAGGGGGTATAACCCAGTACTAGCAAGGTGTACCTAATAAAGTGGCTGGTGAGTGTATATATAGTTATATTTATTTATTTATATATATATATATATATATATATATATATATATATATATATATATATGACATAGGGAGGCACTCTCTGGTCTTTTTTAACAAGTGTAGTTTAATATATCAAGAGTGATGTTTCAGGGACAAACTACCCTTCCTCAGACAAACCTTTGTCTGAGGAAGGAGAGTGTCCCCCTGAAACATCACACTTGATATATTAAACTACACTTGTTTAAAAGACCAGAGAGTGCCTCCCTACATCTTATATATTGAACAGTTGACACCCTGGCAGCTGAACATTGAGGTGAGAGTTCTCTTTCTTGTACTTTGTGCCTAATAAAATAGTTGAAGGGGAGTTCCCACTAATCCCTGACAAAGTGCCCTCATCAGCATGAAACGCGTAGGATGTGTTTGCTAAACATGGTTGTTCTTCTATGACTTTTTTACCACTATATGCACAATAAAACTTTTCATTACAATTTAACCACAGTGGATCATTTCTGGATTTGTTAGGTGAATAACTATGGCTGGCCTTTTTCTTGTATATAGCTGTATATAATGTACATTTTCAGTTTCCTCATATTAGCCATGTTTTTAAATTTACCCGGTCATTTATAGTTTTCTAGCATTTATTATTTCTTCTGTTTTTTAAGTTTGAATATCTTTTTATTCATAACCTATGTATAACATACCTTGATATTTGCTATATAATATACTGCCACAGAGTGAAGTATTGGTCTTCCAGTTTATTACAACTGTAGAGCTTTCCAGACTATTAACTAGTGTTCTTCTCTTTACCAATTTGTCCTATATTTATCTCCCTTTACATAATTGATAAATACCTTTAAAAATATGTCAGAACATTGTATCAGTACTTGTTCTAGTTTATAAACTTAAATTTAAATTTGTATTTGTTGTTATTAAGTACCAGTGGTTTATCAATTATACATGTAATTGCTAATATATCTTGACAACTGAAACACAGCACGCTAAAGGATAATTCCCAAAATGTACCTCACTAGCTCGATTCTTTAAAGCCTTATGGTCTAGCGTTATCGTCTAGCAAGATTCTATAAGATGCCGTAAAACAAGGCCCCTCAAGGATTGTTTTAAAGGCAATTTTTACAGTGGGAACTGTGTATCTTATTAAAGGGAGTTGACTAATATGATTTATGTTAAGGAGAGACACTTACTTTACAATATAACACTTAGTAAAAAGAAAATTGATGATTTCTCTCCATGCCATAAGTTTTTAAGAATCAGCCCCTGAAAGAGACCTGTGAAGGTCTTTACTAAAAAAAATTAAAAAAACAAATAAAATATTCGAACATTTATAAATAATAAATTCTTATACAGCCTGACACTTTATTTTTAAAATATGAATTAATTAATATGTTTTAAAATATATGCTAGTTCTGTGTTGATTAGCAAATTATTGTATTTTATAGATGTGGCCCAGATTTAACAAAGAACAGGCAGACAGGGGCGTGCATCCCCACCTCTGTCCGCCCGGCCTTTATTATTACACCCTGCATTATATTCTCCACGGCCGGAAAAGTCTGAGATAAGCCACATAACAGTTGGAGTAAAGTGTTCAGAAGCAGCGGTTTGATGACTGTTGCTTCTTAGAGGCACATGAAACCCAATTTTTTCTTTTTTGATTCAGATAAATAATGCAATTTTAAACAACTTTCCAATTTCCTTCAATTATCTATTTTGTTTTGTACTCTTGGTATCCTTTGTTAAAAAGCATACCTAGGTAGGCTCAGGAGCTGTTGATTGGTGTCTGCACACATATGCCATATGTTATTGGCTCACCCGATGTGTTCAGCTAGCAGCCAGTAGTGTATTGCTGCTGATACAACAAAGGATATCAAGAAAATTAGGCAAATTAGATAATAGAAGTAAATTGGAAAGTTGTTTAAATTTGTATTCTCTATCTTAAACATGAAAGAAAAAAAATTAGGTTTCATGTCTGTTTAATCTTAGTTTATATAAGGAGATCAAGCACAGGTCTTCATAACTGTAAACTTTATTGAGAATGCTATACACACACACACTTTGCAAGAGGCACTTCCTGACTCTACCATTGTGCACATAACAACAGGTTGATATGGTTCATACCAACTGATAATCTCAATATCACACATTTCCCTTTTTCTTTTCTTTTTAAACAACAGAAAACTTAGAGTACATTTTTTTAACTGTAGTCTATGTGAAAAAACTTCAGTCCCTTTTAACATTGTTCAATTAGACGATTAGGTTTTTTGATATATCGACCTGACCTTGTTTGCATTGCATCACTGGCAGGCAAGTCAGTCGAGCTTTGCAAAGTTTCTCTGGCATCTTCATTCTCCAGCTGCAATGGAGTGTTCAATGTATCCTCACAGGTTTCCTTCACTGCCGAATTGTTGTGAACTGATGGAATAGCCATCAAATGTCTACGATTCCTACGTAAACATTGCCCATCATTGGTTTGAACTACATACGATCTTGGAGAATATTGCTGGATAACTGTCCCTTCAGTATTCCAGCTGTTTGAACCTTGTACTCGCACAGGAGTTTGTACCTGAAGATTCTCCAAAGGCTTTGCAGCTCGGTCATAGTATTCATTCCTTTTTTCTCTGAGTTTCAATTTGGTTTCTATTACATGTTTTTGTGGGAACCTTTTCCAAGGTTTCACAACTGGTACTCGTGTGACCAGCTGTCTGCCAAACAATAATTCTGCTGGTGACTTCCCACATTTTAAAGGAGTAGCTCTATAGCTAAGAAGAGCCAGACATGGATCCTCGTCTGCATCTGTTGCTTTACGAAGTATGTTTTTCACTATTTTTACTCCAGCTTCTGCTAATCCATTTGCTTGTGGATATCCTGGGCTGGATGTTCGATGTTCAAATTCATAGGTACTGGCAAAAACCCTAAACTCTCTACAATTGAATTGAGGACCATTGTCTGATATTATTACTCTTGGAATGCCATGTCTCGCCAAAATTGCTTTTACTTTTTTGATCATTGTACATGCTGACTCATCTTCCAATAATGCTATCTCTGGGTAATTAGAGAAGTAATCCATTACTAAGATATAATGCTGATTTTTGAAAACAAACAAGTCCATTCCTAACTTTTCCCAGGGTGCCAACGGGAAGTCTGTATCCAGTATAGGCTCTTTAGGTAACTGAGGTCTGAATTTTTGGCAAGTCCGGCATTGAGTGATCATTGTCTCAATGTTTTCATTCATATTTGGCCAGTACAAAATGTCTCTAGCTCGTCTTTTTGTCTTTTCTATACCTGAATGACCTTCATGTAGTCTTTTCAGTATTTGACTTTGCAAACTCGCTGGTACAATTATCTTTTGTCCTTTCAAAAGTACCCCTTTTATCAAAGAAATTTCAGAAATGTATGGTCTATACAGTGATGGCATTAGTGTCTTAGATTTGCCACTAGAAACTGCTTTCTTCACTTGACTTAAAAGAGCATCTGTTTCTGTAGCCTGTTCTATTGCTGCCCACATTGCATGACTAAACGGGGCTGTCTTCAAGATCAGATTGACGTGAACAGTAACCTCTTTCTGCAACTGTAAGTCCTCATTGTTAAATGGTAAGTAAGCTCGTGACAGAGCATCCGCTACCACCAACTCCTTGCCAGGTATAAAATCCAAGGTGAAGTCATACCTTTGAAGTCTCAGCAACAAACGTTGAATTCTTGGAGGTGCATTTATCAAGCCCTTTTGGTAGATGTGAATCAAAGGTTTGTGATCAGTTTCTGCTGAAAATACTCTTCCATACAAATAAACATGAAATTTTTCACATCCGTAAACTAGTCCCAGTGTTTCCTTTTCAATTTGAGCATATGATTTTTCAGTATCTTTAATGCCCTAGATGCATAAGCCACAGGCATCCATCCCGAGCCTTGATTTTGAAATAGAACTGCTCCCAACCCATTTTGTGAAGCATCAGTTGACAACTTTGTTTTTGCTGTTGGATCAAAGAATTGCAGAGTTGGTGCAGTAGTAAGCATGTCCTTCAAAAACTTCCATTCTTTCTGGTGATTCTCTGACCATTCCCAGGCATAGTTTTTTCTGAGTAGTTGTCGCATTAGTACAGTTTTGTCTGGTAAATTAGGTATGAACTTGCCAAGGTAATTCACCATTCCTAGTAAGCGTTGTATATCTTGCTTATTTTCTGGCTGTGGCATTTCTGTAATTGCCTTAATCTTTTTCATGTCTGGTAAAACACCACCTCCCGTGAGTTGTTCTCCCAAATATTGAATTGAAGTTTTTCTGAATTGACACTTTGTCTTATTGAACTTCAAATTATTCTCCTTAGCAACATCTAAGACCATCTTTAGCCTTTCATCATGTTCTTGCTTGGTTTTACCCCAGATCAGAATATCATCAATGAATACGGTTGTGCCTGGTATTCGTTCAAGAAGTTGCTGCATGGTACTATGAAACACTTCTGGTGCTGAACACAAGCCGAAGGGCAATCGTTTGTAACAGTACCTCCCATAAGGAGTATTAAAAGTGCAGAGTTTCATGCTTTCCTCCTCCAGTGGAATTTGCCAAAATCCTGAGGATGCATCCAGTTTACTGAATACAGTTGCTCCACTTAGTTCCCCAAGCAATTCTGGTTTTGTTGGTAAATGGAAGTGTTCTCTTAAAATGCTTTTATTCAGTTCCTTGGGATCAATACAGATTCTGAGACCTCCATCCGGTTTTTCCACCAACACCATAGAATGAACCCATTCAGTAGGTGTCTTGATTTTCTTTATAATACCTTTATGCTCCATCCTGGCAAGTTCCCGTTTAAGACGATCCCTTAGAGCAACTGGAACATTTCGCATGGCATGCACTACTGGACGAGAACCTTCTTTTAGTTGTATTTTATGTTGCATTGGAAGACATCTTATTCCTTCAAATACTGCAGCATAGTCTGTTAATAAATGTTCTATGTCCTCTTCTTTATTAGTTCCATCAATGGCATTTACCCTTTTAATCAGTCCTAAAGTTTCACACATTTGAAGACCCAGTAGAGCTGGTTTGTTTCCTGGAACTACTAGAATGTTCATTTTATGCGTTTGATTTCCATATTCCAGGAACACACTGCACTTGCCAAGCACTGGGATAAAATCCCCATTATATGTCTTTAGTTTAACTGAGCTTTTCAGAAGTTCTGGTTTGTTCTTCAATTGGTGATACTTGCTCTCAGGCATCAAATTAGCTTGTGCACCTGTATCTACTTTGTAAGCAATATTAGTGCCATTTGTAATAGCTTCAATGACCCACTCCTTATCTGTAGCTTTGGTTAAGTCAAGTATTCCAATAAAGAATTCTTCTGATTCCTCACTTTCTGACTGGTCAACAATGTGAACCGTTTTTTTAGCTTTACACATCTTTTGAAAGTGATTCATTTTTCCACATTTTCTGCAGATTTGCCCATAAGCCTGACATTTTCTTATGCCATGCTGCTTTCCACATCTGGTACATAGCCAGTCTGATTCAGGCTGAAAATTTGCTGTTTGTGTGATAAAACTTTTTCCTTTCATTTTATTTTCATAATGTGGATGCACTTTGTTTTTCCCCACTGTAACTGACATTAATGGTGTTGCTGCTGTACTGTGGCAGAGTGTGCGCACTTGTTCCTGTGCTGCCTCTGAACTTTGACAAATTTCTACTGCCTTTTCCAGTGTTAAATCTTTCTCTCTGAGCAAGCGTTCTTTAACCCTTATATTTCTGCTGCCCATGACTAACTGGTCTCTGATTAATGAGTTACACATTGCTCCATAATTACATGATCTACTCTTCAGTTTTAAGTCTGTTACATACTCCTCAATAGTCTCTGTTTCATTCTGCATTCTACATCTGAAAAGATACCTTTCAAAGGTTTCATTGCGTCTAGGTACACAGTACTGTTCAAATTTGTCTAGAACAACCTGATAAACATCCCTTTCTTCATCTGTAAATGTGAAGGCGTTATATACATCTATTGCTGCTGATCCTGCTACAGTCAGAAAAAGTGCAATCTTTTGTTCATCATCTTGCTCCTGAGCTCCTATAGCTCTAACATATAGCTGGAATCTTTGCTTAAACCTCTGCCATGCATCTTCCATATTACCAGTGATTTTCAATTCTGGTGGAGGATTTAACTTTCTGAATTATGCAGTATTAATATAAAAGTCTGTAGTGCTGTTAGAATCAGTCAATTGTACAAGTTATGATGCACTTACTCAGTTTATGAGAAGAAGCTGTAGTTACTCTGCCAGAGCCTTGACTCTCACACTTTCAATTTGCTGCAAAGATTTCTAATGGATTCCTCAGAGTCCTTGCTTGTCAGTTCAGATGGAAGCAGGGAACTCCTTATTCTGACACCATGTTTAATCTTAGTTTATATAAGGAGATCAAGCACAGGTCTTCATAACTGTAAACTTTATTGAGAATGCTATACACACACACACTATGCAAGAGGCACTTCCTGACTCTACCATTGTGCACATAACAACAGGTTGATATGGTTCATACCAACTGATAATCTCAATATCACACAATGTCCCTTTAACTCTCGGCTGCTGTAGCCAAAGGAGCTCCAAAGCTGCTATTACAGCTTCATAAATGTAGCCAACAGCATATCAAATAGCAACATGTTTATGAAATTTCTGTATTTCATGTGCTATAGTGTGGCAATTCCACTAATATAAATGTAGTTGCAATGCAGCACACCTCTGTTTTTAATACATGGATCATAAAACGCATGTTTTAAAAGCAGCAGTTTCCTATTAGTACAGCAGATTTTGGTATTACATAGCATACAAGTTAAGCGCGTATATTTCACCCTTCGGCCGTATTTTTTTTACCCATAGACTAATATAGAACTACGCGCAATTTGGTATCCAATATACAGCGTAAGGACTTACGCGCGCAGATTTCAGAAAATCTACTCCATTCTCATCTTGCCACAAATTGCAGGCGCAGGAACCCTTGCACTGACTAAAAAAACAACGTAACTCCCTGGAAGCCTTAACAAACACATACATTTAAGCAGCATCTCAAGGTTAAAGTGACAGTATACTATGATATTGTTTTTTAAGGTTTATTTGTGTATTTGAAATAGTTTGAAGCCACAACATAATCAAATGGATTGAGCTTGTAGGTACTTTATCACATTGTGGACATATACTTGCTTATTTACTTTCAATTGTATTACCTTCATCTCTTTAGAACCCACTGGAGTGTAATTTATTCTAATGCTAAGACAGCTTGGCACTGATGCCAAAATATATAAAGGGACAGTCAAGTCCAAAGAAAACCTTCTTTTAAATAGGGCATGTTATTTAAAACTACTTTCAGATTTAATTAGAACACTTGCTTTGTTCTCTTGGGCCTGGATTTGGAGTTTGGCGTTAGCCGTGAAAACCAGCGTTAGAGGCTCCTAACGCTGGTTTTAGGCTACCTCCGGTATTTGGAGTCACTCAAAAAAGGGTCTAACGCTCACTTTTCAGCCGCGACTTTTCCATACCGCAGATCCCCTTACGTCAATTGCGTATCCTATCTTTTCAATAGGATCTTTCTAACTCCGGTATTTAGAGTCGTGTCTGAAGTGAGCGTTAGAATTCTAACGACAAAACTCCAGCCGCAGAAAAAAGTCAGTAGTTAAGAGCTTTCTGGGCTAACGCCGGTTCATAAAGCTCTTAACTACTGTGCTCTAAAGTACACTAACACCCATAAACTACCTATGTACCCCTAAACCGAGGTCCCCCCACATCGCAGCCACTCGATTAAATTTTTTTAACCCCTAATCTGCCGACCGCCACCTACGTTATACCTATGTACCCCTAATCTGCTGCCCCTAACACCGCCGACCCCTGTATTATATTTATTAACCCCTAATCTGCCCCCCACAACGTCGCCGCCAACTACCTACAATAATTAACCCCTAATCTGCCGACCGCAAAGCGCCGCCACCTACATTATAGCTATGTACCCCTAATCTGCTGCCCCTAACACCGCCGACCCCTATATTATATTTATTAACCCCTAATCTGCCCCCCACAACGTCGCCTCCACCTGCCTACACTTATTAACCCCTAATCGGCCAAGCGGACCGCACTGCTATTATAATAAAGTTATTAACCCCTAATCCGCCTCACTAACCCTATAATAAATAGTATTAACCCCTAATCTGCCCTCCCTAACATCGCCGACACCTAACTTCAAACATTAACCCCTAATCTGCCGACCGGAGCTCACCGCTATTCTAATAAATGTATTAACCCCTAAAGCTAAGTCTAACCCTAACACCCCCCTAAATTAAATATAATTTTAATCTAACGAAATTAATTAACTCTTATTAAATAAATTATTCCTATTTAAAGCTAAATACTTACCTGTAAAATAAATCCTAATATAGCTACAATATAAATTATAATTATATTGTAGCTATTTTAGGATAAATATTTATTTTACAGGCAACTTTGTAATTATTTTAACCATGTACAATAGCTATTAAATAGTTAAGAACTATTTAATAGTTACCTAGTTAAAATAATTACAAAATTACCTGTAAAATAAATCCTAACCTAAGTTACAATTAAACCTAACACTATGCTATCATTAAATTAATTAAATAAAATACCTACAATTACCTACAATTAAACCTAACACTACACTATCAATAAATTAATTAAATACAATATCTACAAATAACTACAATGAAATAAATTAACTAAAGCACAAAAAATAAAAAAGAACTAAGTTACAAAAAATAAAAAAATATTTACAAACATAAGAAAAATATTACAACAATTTTAAACTAATTACACCTACTCTAAGCCCCCTAATAAAATAACAAAGACCCCCAAAATAGATATTGAATTTAATTAATTTATTGATAGTGTAGTGTTAGGTTTAATTGTAGGTAATTGTAGGTATTTTATTTAATTAATTTAATGATAGTATAGTGTTAGGTTTAATTGTAACTTAGGTTAGGATTTATTTTACAGGTAATTTTGTAATTATTTTAACTAGGTAACTATTAAATAGTTCTTGACTATTTAATAGCTATTGTACCTGGTTAAAATAATTACAAAGTTGCCTGTAAAATAAATATTAATCCTAAAATAGCTATAATATAATTATAATTTATATTGTAGCTATATTAGGATTTATTTTACAGGTAAGTATTTAGCTTTAAATAGGAATAATTTATTTAATAAGAGTTAATTAATTTCGTTAGATTAAAATTATATTTAATTTAGGGGGGTGTTAGTGTTAGGGTTAGACTTAGCTTTAGGGGTTAATACATTTATTAGAATAGCGGTGAGCTCCGGTCGGCAGATTAGGGGTTAATGTTTGAAGTTAGGTGTCGGCGATGTTAGGGAGGGCAGATTAGGGGTTAATACTATTTATTATAGGGTTAGTGAGGCGGATTAGGGGTTAATAACTTTATTATAGTAGCGGTGCGGTCCGCTCGACAGATTAGGGGTTAATAAGTGTAGGCAGGTGGAGGCGACATTGTGGGGGGCAGATTAGGGGTTAATAAATATAATATAGGGGTCGGCGGTGTTAGGGGCAGCAGATTAGGGGTACATAGGGATAATGTAAGTAGCGGCGGTTTACGGAGCGGCAGATTAGGGGTTAAAAATAATATGCAGGGGTCAGCGATAGCAGGGGCGGCAGAATAGGGGTTAATAAGTGTAAGGTTAGGGGTGTTTAGACTTGGGGTACATGTTAGGGTGTTAGGTGCAGACGTAGGAAGTGTTTCCCCATAGCAAACAATGGGGCTGCGTTAGGAGCTGAACGCGGCTTTTTTGCAGGTGTTAGGTTTTTTTTCACCTCAAACAGCCCCATTGTTTCCTATGGGGGAATCATGCACGAGCACGTTTTCGAGGCTGGCCGCGTCCGTAAGCAACTCTGGTATCGAGAGTTGAAGTTGCATTAAAAATGCTCTACGCTCCTTTTTTGGAGCCTAACGCAGCCTTTATGTGGACTCAATACCAGAGTTATTTTTATGGTGCGGCCAGAAAAAAACCGGCGTTAGCTACGCGGGTCCTTACCGACAAAACTCTAAATCTAGCCGTATGTATTCTTAGTTGAAAGCAAAACCTAGGATGGCTCATATGATCATTTCTAAGACCTTCTTGAAGGCTGCCTCTTTGCAATTGTGTCAAACAAATCACAGACACCACAACCTCTCACCTGCAGACTTAAAACACCTGATAAGGCCCACCCTATCAGTAACATCACTACTATATATACCAATGTGTTAATTTATATTGGATGTGAGATACATTTATTTACATCTTAGAAGTGAATATTACTATATGTACCCTTCAGAAACAACTATTGTGGATGTGAGTTATAGTACAAGAATATGTCATAAACAGGATACTATTACCTTTTTTGGGCTATTTTCACACAGGCCTTATTATCGCCTAGATTTAGAGTTCTGCGTTAGCCGTCAAAACCAGCGTTAAGGGGTCCTAACGCTGGTTTTGGCCGCCCGCTGGTATTGAGAGTCAGTCAGGAAAGGGTCTAACGCTCACTTTCCAGCCGCGACTTTTCCATACCGCAGATCCCTTTATGTCAATTGCGTATCCTATCTTTTCTATGGGATCTGCCTAACTCTGGAATTTAGAGTCTTGGCTGAAGTGAGCGTTAGAACTCTAACAACAAGACTCCAGCCGCAGAAAAAAGTCAGGAGTTAAGAGCTTTATGGGCTAACGCCGATTCATAAAGCTCTTAACTACTGTGCTCTAAAGTACACTAACACCCATAAACTACCTATGTACCCCTAAACCGAGATCCCCCACATCGCCGCCACTCTAATACAATTTTTTAACCCCTAATCTGCCGACCGCACACCGCCGCAACCTACATTATCCCTATGGACCCCTAATCTGCTGCCCCTAACATCGCCGACACCTACATAATATTTATTAACCCTTAATCTGCCCCCCCCAACGTCGCTGCTACCTTACCTATTCTTATTAACCCCTAATCTGCCGACCGGACCTCGCCGCTACTCTAATAAATGTATTAACCCCTAAAGCTAAGTCTAACCCTAACACTAACACCCCCCTAAGTTAAATATAATTTAAATCTAACGAAATAAATTAACTCTTATTAAATAAATTAATTCTATTTAAAGATAAATACTTACCTGTAAAATAAACCCTAATATAGCTACAATATAACGAATAATTATATCGTAGCTATTTTAGCATTTATTTTTTATTTTACAGGCAACTTTGTATTTATTTAAACTAGGTACAATAGCTATTAAATAGTTAATAACTATTTAATATCTACCTAGTTAAAATAAGTAAAAAATTACCTGTAAAATAAATCCTAACCTAAGTTACAATTAAACCTAACACTACACTATCAATAAATTAATTAACTAAACTATCCACAATTAACTACAATTAAATCAACTAAACTACAAAAACAAACAAACACTAAATTACAAAAAATAAAAAAGATTACAAGAATGTTAGACTAATTACACCTACTCTAAGCCCCCTAAAAAAATAACAAAGCCCCCCAAAATAAAAAAATGACCTACCCTATTCTAAAATAAAAAGTTAACAGCTCTATTACCTTACAAGCCCTTAAAAGGGCCTTTTGCGGGGCATGCCCCAAAGAAAACAGCTCTTTTGCATTTAAAAAAAAACATACAATACCCCCCCAACATTACAACCCACCACCCACATACCCCTAATCTAATCAAAACACTCCTTAAAAAACCTAACACTAAGCCCCTGAAGATCTCCCTATCTTATCTTCACCACGCCGGGTATCACCGATCCGTCCAGAAGAGGGTCCGAAGTCTTCATCCTATCCAGTAAGAAGAGGTCCAAAAGAGGGTCCAAAGTCTTCATCCTATCCGGCAAGAAGAGGACATCCGGACCGGTAGACATGTTCATCCAGGCGGCGTCTTCTATCTTCATCCATCCCGCGCGGAGCGCGACCATCTGGAAGCAGCCGACGCGGATCCATCCTCTTCTTCCGGCGACTCCCGACGAATGAAGGTTCATTTAAGTGACGTCATCCAAGATGGCGTCCCTCAAATTCCGATTGGCTGATAGGATTCTATCAGCCAATCGGAATTAAGGTAGGAAAAATCTGATTGGCTGATTGAATCAGCCAATTAGATTCAAGTTCAATCCGATTGGCTGATTGGATCAGCCAATCAGATTGAGCTTGCATTCTATTGGCTGATCGGATTGAACTTGAATCTGATTGGCTGATCAATCCTATCAGCCAATCGGAATTCGAGGGACGCCATCTTGAATGACGTCACTTAAAGGAACCTTCATTCGTCGGGAGTCGCCGGAAGAAGAGGATGGATCCGCGTCGGCTGCTTCCAGATGGTCCCGCTCCACGCCGGACCATCTAAATTACAAAAATTTAGATTCTATCAGCCAATCGGAATTAAGGTACGAAAAATCTGATTGGCTGATTGAATCAGCCAATTAGATTCAAGTTCAATCCGATTGGCTGATTGGATTAGCCAATCAGATTGAGCTCGTATTCTATTGGCTGATCGGAACAGCCAATAGAATGCGAGCTCAATCTGATTGGCTGATTGGATCAGCCAATCGGATTGAACTTGAATCTGATTGGCTGATTCAATCAGCCAATCAGATTTTTCCTACCTTAATTCCGATTGGCTGATAGAATCCTATCAGCCAATCGGAATTTGAGGGACGCCATCTTGGATGACGTCACTTAAAGGAACCTTCATTCGTCGGGAGTCGCCAGAAGAAGAGGATGGATCAGCGTCGGCTGCTTCCAGATGGTCCCGCTCCACGCCGGATGGATGAAGATAGAAGACGCCGCCTGGATGAACATGTCTACCAGTCCGGATGTCCTCTTCTTGCCGGATAGGATGAAGACTTTGGACCCTCTTCTGGACCTCTTCTTGCCGGATAGGATGAAGACTTTGGACCCTCTTCTGGACGGATCGGTGATACCCAGCGTGGTGAAGATAAGATAGGGAGATCTTCAGGGGCTTAGTGTTAGGTTTTTTTAAGGGGTGTTTGGGTTAGATTAGGGGTATGTGGGTTGTAATGTTGGGGGGGTATTGTATGTTTTTTTTAAATGCAAAAGAGCTGTTTTCTTTGGGGCATGCCCCGCAAAAGGCCCTTTTAAGGGCTGGTAAGGTAAAAGAGCTGTTAACTTTTTATTTTAGAATAGGGTAGGGCATTTTTTTATTTTGGGGGGCTTTGTTATTTTTTTAGGGGTCTTAGAGTAGGTGTAATTAGTTTAAAATTCTTGTAATCTTTTTTTATTTTTTGTAATTTAGTGTTTGTTTTTTTTTGTAATTTAGTTTAGTTGATTTAATTGTAGATAATTGTAGATAGTTTAGGTAATTAATTTATTGATAGTGTAGTGTAAGGTTTAATTGTAACTTAGGTTAGGATTTATTTTACAGGTAATTTTGTACTTATTTTAAATAGGTAGCTATTAAATAGTTATTAACTATTTAATAGCTATTGTACCGAGTTAAAATAAATACAAAGTTGCCTGTAAAATAAATATAAATGCTACAATAGCTACAATATAATTATTTGTTATATTGTAGCTATATTAGGGTTTATTTTACAGGTAAGCATTTAGTTTAAATAGGATTCATTTATTTAATAAGATTTATTTTATTTTGTTAGATTTAAATTAAATTTAATTTTGGGGGGTGTTAGTGTTAGGGTTAGACTTAGCTTTAGGGGTTAATACATTTATTATAGTAGCTGCGAGGTCCGGTTGGCAGATTAGGGGTTAATAAGTGTAGGTAAGGTAGCAGCGACATGGGGGGGGCAGATTAGGGGTTAATAAATATAATATAGGGGTCGGCGGTGTTACGGGCAGCAGATTAGGGGTTGATAGGGATAACATAGGTTGCGGCGGTGTCCGGAGCGGAAGATTAGGGGTTAATAATAATATGCAGGGGTCAGCAATAGCGGGGGCGGCAGATTAGAGGTTAATAAGTGTAAGATTAGGGGTGTTTAGACTCAGGGTTCATGTTAGGATGTTAGATGCAGACTTAGGAAGTGTTTCCCCATAGGAAATAAATGGGGCTGCGTTAGGAGCTGAACGCTGCTTTTTTCCAGGTGTTAGGTTTTTTTTCAGCTCAAACTGCCCCATTGTTTCCTATGGGGATATCGTGCACGAGCACGTTTTTGAAGCTGGCTGCGTCCGTAAGCAACGCTGGTATTTAGAGTTGCAGTGGCAGTAAATTATGCTCTACGCTCTCTTTTTGGAGCCTAACGCAGCCCTTCAGAGAACTCTAAATACCAGCGTTGTTTAAAAGGTGCGGGGGGGGGGGGACCACGCGTAGCTAACGCACCCCTTCTAACGCAAAACTCTAAATCTAGGTGTATATGTTTTAACAATATTAGTGTACTAAAACACACCTCACATGGATGTGGGTGACAATTATATGGTAAATTAAAGAGGACAAGATTTATGGTGGACTATAAGAATATTTATTTATTTTTTGGCTTCTTGGATGAGGGAGCTGAGGTGGCTGTAGTGGATTGCCTTGTTCTCCTGGTTTGAGATGATTTTTCTGTTTCTGCTGGTGTGCTGGCCACAGATGATAGGCTGGAGGCAGTGTCCTGCTGGTGTGTAAAGTGCTCAACCAACACACCCAAGAGTTGATTTTGTTCTCTCCATCTATTGTCCATTTGCATCTGCATATCAGACAGAATTCGCATCATCTGGGATTGTTTATGAACACTTGCACTTAATGATGCTGCTATGTCCCTCTGTAGCTCTATGCTACATTGTTGTCTCCTCTGTTGGCTCCTGAAGAACCTCTCTTGGCCTCTTTGTATATTCTCTGTGCTTGTTATGAGCCTCCTCTGGAGTGCAATGTATTCCTCACCAAGGGGTGAATACAATGCATCCACAGGCTCTTGAGCAGCAGGGCTTCTAGGTGCTTGAGGTGCAGTTTCAGCTGCATCTGCTGCTGCTTGAGGTGCAGGTTCACCTACATCTGCTGCTGCTTGAGCTGCAGGTTCAGCTACATCTGCTGCTGCTTGAGGTGCAGGTTCAGCTACATCTGCTGCTGCTTGAGGTGCATGTTCAGCTACATCTGCTGCTGCTTGAGCACTTTCAGCTATATGTTCTTCTGCAGATGGTGGAGCTCTTCTAATTGAAGAGGATGGTGGTGCTCTTCCAATTGAAGAGGATGGTGGTGCTCTTCCAAGTGAAGAGGATGGTGGTGCTCTCCCAAGTGAAGAGTATGGTGGAGCTCTCAGGGTGGATTGATAGTCCCACTGATGACCAGTGTGTGACCACTCAGCCTGTCCAGTTGGCACTTCTTGTGACATAGCCTGTGTGTAAAAGCCTTGACTGCCTTGAGATTGTGTTGGTGGTGGTGGGGGGGTAATACATGGACCCTTTGTGGCTGTCTTGGCTCCCCCTCAAATCCAAAAGAAGAATATTCCTCTGTCCAGGAATCTTGCCAGGGGTCATATGTCAATGGTGGTGGCATCACTTCCGGGTCCTCAACTGAAGCCATCCAACCCTGCTCATGCCTGGGAGCATAATGTTCACGTGGTTGTCTGAAGACTGGTGGTGGTGGCTGCATGTCTGTGAATGGTGGTGGTGGTGGTGGAGGTGGATGCATGCCTGTGACTCGTGGTGGTGGAGGTGGCAGCATGCCTGTTTGCATTCTCGTAACATGAGGTTCTGTGGAGGAGTCAAATGATGAGAGAGATTAGTACAGTCATATATATGTCCATGTGGGCATACAATGTACATCGATACATGCTAGGGCCTATACTGATTCTCATGTCAAACTCTATAACATGCATGTGCACATTGTGATTTGTGATATGAGGGATTTAAATATGCGCAGTATACAGGTATGTGTTTCATACAATAGTTATGTGTACATGTCAATGATGGAGAAAATGTGTTCTTTAAGTGACACTATGGTCACACAATTTTCTTTAGCCTGATGTAGGCACAGAAGCTGCTTTCTTGAGCTAAAGGTATTGTGATGGCTATAGTGTCCATTTACTGAAAACTCTACATGTGGCTTGTGGCCTGTGCTACTCTGAGACATGTTAGTATTGCACTATTCCACCTCATATCATGAATTGCATTGTGTTAAGTAGCATTAATGTCAAATATAATTGTAGATGTTTTTGTTAGTAGGCCAAATACCATGCTCCTCATTGTGTACATGAATATGTGACATTAAAGGATGTTATATCTCAAATACATATACTACTGGTGTGTGGGATGTTACTCACCAGCATGATGTGCTGTGGTTGCAGCCCTTGAGTCACGAGCCCCTGGAAGTCCACGGACTGCTGTGATACTCAGGGACCTGCGTATCATCTCCTGCCAGGTGTTATATTCTGTGTCCAGGGGTGGACCACCGCCTGTTCCCCTCTGGTGCATGGCTTCCTGACCCATCTTTTCTTTCACCCACCTCTTACAGTCATTCCACCTTTTTTTAGGCCCTCAACAGTCCTCCTCTGCTGGGCCACACTGTTGACGGCATCCTCTACCGCCAACCATGCCGTTTTACGCAGTTTGGCAATGCCTTTGCTCTTCTCCTGGCCAAAGAGGGCACTGTGATTGTCCATGATTACCTGGACTAGGGAAACATTCTCATCGAATCAGAAGTTTGGACATCTCATCCTTTCATCCTCTGTGGACACCTGGCTTGCTCCCTGTGATGTCCCTGGTGTGGGTTCCTCCCTATCCTCTCCCTCCTCCCCCCTTCTGTCCCCATGTGCACCCTCTGTCCCTCTTCTGGATGTGCCTGGTCTCTGGGGCTCTCGGGCATCTCCCCTCCCATCATCTCTTCTAGCTCTCCCTCTCCCCACTCCACTTACTCCCTGACGGGGACCCCACTGCTCACTCCAAGTTCAATCGCACACAATCTCAACCAAACACTCAGCCTATCACACTGTAAAATTGAAATAAAATGTGTGAGGTGTTAGAAAAAAAAGTGTTGTGTATTTTGTATATGTATGTATGCAATATGTAAAAATATGTGTAAGTGTACAAGCTTAAACAACCAACAATACGACCTAACTAACTCCTATGTTTGCGCCTCTCTCTCTACTCTGACCAATCCTCCACGCCACTGTAGTGTGCTGTAGCTCAACGAACCATCCAAACACACTGAAGAAAATGGTGGCTGCGCATGGGTTTATATATGAATTTTGAATAGCGTAATTACGTGGCACATTTTTAGATGGAGTCGCAGTTGATTTTTATGAGTGTTAGCCTAATTTGCATAAAACTACTCTTTATTGAGACTTTACATGGACATATACAGGCGTAAGTCACTTGCGACAACTAAAATTTGTATTTGCGCTCTTTTCGGAAGATCGCCAGTTTGTCCTACTTACGCCAGTTTAGCATCTAACGGCGCAGTATATGAAATACCTTGATGTGCAAGGTAAAATTACGTGCGGCGCGGGTTCCTTTGCTTGCGCCGAAAACTACGCCATATATCAGATCGCGCCCAATATGTCTGCTTCTTTAACATGTTCAGTTTTTGGTATTAGATCACAATTTCTATTTATCACTGATTTACATGACATTTACAGATATAACTTTTATTTTAGTCTCATATCAGTTTAAACATAAATTTATTGCATTTCAAATTGTCTTTTTGTGTGATAAAGTTGAGCTTAAATGTAAATGAGGAAGAAAATGAAAATAATTTGTATTGTTTTCTAGGAAATTGTGATAAAATGTGATAACAGCATGTAGTTTTGTAAGACTAGCGACCCTGTGCCTTAAACCAATTTGTGCAGAGCACAGCTGGTTCCCAGTGGAAACTGACGCTGATCCAATCAGCAGTGCCAGTTACACAGCTGGGTTTCTATGGCCTAGATTTGGAGTTTGGCGGTAGCCGTGAAAACCAGCGTTAGAGGCTCCTAACGCTGGTTTTAGGCTACCTCCGGTATTTGGAGTCACTCAAAAAAGGGTCTAACGCTCACTTTTCAGCCGCGACTTTTCCATACCGCAGATCCCCTTACGTCAATTGCGTATCCTATCTTTTCAATGGGATTTTTCTAACTCCGGTATTTAGAGTCGTGTCTGAAGTGAGCGTTAGAATTCTAACGACAAAACTCCAGCCGCAGAAAATAGTCAGTAGTTAAGAGCTTTCTGGGCTAACGCCGGTTCATAAAGCTCTTAACTACTGTACTCTAAAGTACACTAACACCCATAAACTACCTATGTACCCCTAAACCGAGGCCCCCCACATCGCCGCCACTCAATTAAATTTTTTTAACCCCTAATCTGCTGACCGCCACCTACGTTATCCTTATGTACCCCTAATCTGCTGCCCCTAACACCGCCGACCCCTATATTATATTTTTTAACCCCTAATCTGCCCCCCACAACGTCGCAGCCAGCTACCTACAATAATTAACCCCTAATCTGCCGACCGCAAAGCGCCGCTACTTAAGTTATTCTTATGTACCCCTAATCTGATGCCCCTAACACCGCCGACCCCTATATTATATTTATTAACCCCTAATCTGCCCCCCTCAACGTCGCCTCCACCTGCCTACACTTATTAACCCCTAATCTGCTGAGCGGACCGCACCGCTACTATAATAAAGTTATTAACCCCTAACCCTCCTCACTAACCCTATAATAAATAGTATTAACCCCTAATCTGCCCTCCCTAACATCGCCGACACCTAACTTCAATTATTAACCCCTAATCTGCCGACCGGAGCTTACCGCTATTCTAATAAATGTATTAACCCCTAAAGCTAAGTCTAACCCTAACACTATCACCCCCCTAACTTAAATATAATTTAAATCTAACGAAATTAATTAACTCTTATTAAATAAATTATTCCTATTTAAAGCTAAATACTTACCTGTAAAATAAATCCTAATATAGCTACAATATAAATTATAATGATATTATAGCTATTTTAGGATTAATATTTATTTTACAGGTAACTTTGTATTTATTTTAACCAGGTACAATAGCTATTAAATAGTTAAGAACTATTTAATAGCTAAAATAGTTAAAATAATTACAAAATTACCTGTAAAATAAATCCTAACCTAAGTTACAATTAAACCTAACACTATACTATCATTAAATTAATTAAATAAAATACCTACAATTACCTACAATTAAACCTAAAACTACACTATCAATACATTAATTAAATACAATACCTACAAATAACTACAATGAAATAAACTAACTAAAGTACAAAAAATAAAAAAGAACTAAGTTACAAAAAATAAAAAAATATTTACAAACATAAGAAAAATATTACAACAATTTTAAACTAATTACACCTACTCTAAGCCCCCTAATAAAATAACAAAGACCCCCAAAATAAAAAATGCCCTACCCTATTCTAAATTACTAAAGTTCAAAGCTCTTTTACCTTACCAGCCCTGAACAGGGCCCTTTGCGGTGCATGCCCCAAGAAGTTCAGCTCTTTTGCCTGTAAAAAAAAAACATACAATACCCCCCCCCCCAACATTACAACCCACCACCCACATACCCCTAATCTAACCCAAACCCCCCTTAAATAAACCTAACACTAAGCCCCTGAAGATCATCCTACCTTGTCTTCACCTCACCGGGTATCACCAATCGGTCCTGGCTCCAAAATCTTCATCCAACCCAAGCGGGGGCTGGCGATCCATCATCCGGTGGCTGAAGAGGTCCAGAAGAGGCTCCAAAGTCTTCATCCTATCCGGGAAGAAGAGTAGATCCGGACCGGCAACCATCATCTTCCAAGCGGCATCTTCTATCTTCATCCGATGAGGACCGGCTCCATCCTGAAGACCTCCACTGCGGACCCATCTTCATCCGGCGATGTCCAACTGAAGAATGATGGTTCCTTTAAGGGACGTCATCCAAGATGGCGTCCCTCGAATTCCGATTGGCTGATAGGATTCTATCAGCCAATCGGAATTAAGGTAGGAATATTCTGATTGGCTGATGGAATCAGCCAATCAGAATCAAGTTCAATCCGATTGGCTGATCCAATCAGCCAATCAAATTGAGCTCACATTCTATTGGCTGTTCCGATCAGCCAATAGAATGCAAGCTCAATCTGATTGGCTGATTGGATCAGCCAATCGGATTGATCTTGATTCTGATTGGCTGATTCCATCAGCCAATCAGAATATTCCTACCTTAATTACGATTGGCTGATAGAATCCTATCAGCCAATCGGAATTCGAGGGACGCCATCTTGGATGACGTCCCTTAAAGGAACCGTCATTCTTCAGTTGGACGTCGCCGGATGAAGATGGGTCCGCGGTGGAGGTCTTCAGGATGGAGCCGGTCCTCATCGGATGAAGATAGAAGATGCCGCTTGGAAGATGATGGTTGCCGGTCCGGATCTACTCTTCTTCCCGGATAGGATGAAGACTTTGAAGCCTCTTCTGGACCTCTTCAGCCACCGGATGATGGATCGCCAGCCCCCGCTTGGGTTGGATGAAGATTTTGGAGCCAGGACCGATCGGTGATACCCGGTGAGGTGAAGACAAGGTAGGATGATCTTCAGGGGCTTAGTGTTAGGTTTATTTAAGGGGGGTTTGGGTTAGATTAGGGGTATGTGGGTGGTGGAGTAGTAAGAAGTGAATACAGCGCCAACAAGAGGCCAAGGGATAAAAATACTCACAGAGAGATAAAAGAAGATTATTTAATTAACCATGTTAAAAAGCATCAGTAATAAAAGACTATATATAAAAAATGTATAAAAAATGTAAAAAGCACATATAAATAAAATTACAAATACAGGAATATCTTACAGAAGCGGCTCAAAGGGCCAAAGCTGATAATTACAATAAAAACAGAGGTAATAACAGGTGATCAGTGTGAGTGGTACACTAGAATAAGAGTGTATACTAATAAAACAGAATTAGCCTAAGTACAACTGTAGCAAGTGCATCAAGCAAAAAACTAATAAACAATAATACAAACAATAGTGTTCAAAATTAGTGTTACAAAAATAGTGTTCCAAAAAATAGAAAAATGCACTGCAGTGCAAAAAAAGGGGGGTAGCAAAATAATTGTATAGATACAATAAAATAGTGAGTGAGTGCAAATGGATATAAAAATGCTAGCTACTTAATCCACTGAGGTTAAGATATAATTAAATAAAATACACAATATGCAATAACATAAAAAATAAAATACACAATATGCAATAACATAAAAAATAAAATATAAAATATAATCCAAAAAAGTGTTCAAAAAGTTGATCAACAAATGTTAGTGAAGAACAAAAATAAGTCAATAAAAAAAAAAAAAATGGAAAAAATGGGTGACGAAAAGCAAGGTGAAAGTGAGGAAATTGATTCCTTCCAATGTTAGTTACTTTAACAGATCCAAATTCCTGAGTGTGGTTGCTGAAGTAGCTGATTGGATCCTAGCACCTGTCAGCTGCTCCTATGGTATCCTAAAAAGTGTCCCTGTAAAAAAAGAAATTCACAACATAGTGAATCCAATATGAGAATGAAGTAAAGATTAAAGTAATGCTTACCAATATGTAAACGCGTTTCTGCCCTCAAAAAAGGGCCTTTCTCAAGACTAGAGTATTGGTAATGGCAGCTGGCCTTATATACAGTTTAGAAGTAGCCTATATGGTAGTTTAATTGATTAATTGTATTGTTTGGGCGCCAAATCCCTCCACTTCCTGTGTAACATCTAAAAGATTCCCCCATAAAGTGTAGCATCACTTCCTGTGTAACATCTAAAAGATTCCCCTCCACTTCCTGTGTAACATCTAAAAGATTCCCCCATAAAGTGTAGCATCACTTCCTGTGTAACATCTAAAAGATTCCCCTCCACTTCCTGTGTAACATCTAAAAGATTCCCCCATAAAGTGTAGCATCACTTCCTGTGTAACATCTAAAAGATTCCCCCATATGGCAAACCGGAAGTATATAAATTTGCCGGATTAATTTTATACATATCTAAATATATAGGTCATTCAAAAGGCATGTATATGGCCTTAGATTTATCCAGTTGTTTCTTTCTCAATTGCTGGTATCTTTGTTTTGGCTTACCAGTTTCAAGCCCAATATCGGAGCTACCCGGTAGTGACGTAACCGTTGAAGTCACTTCCGGTCTGGCGATATTACATAGACAAGCCGCTAGCAACATTAGCATGCTGTACAATGCTAATATATGCGGCTGTCAGTTACGCCTCCCATCTAGTATATTAAATCCTTAGAGAGCCCTGGGGATAAAGATGTCAGAACAATGCCCACCAATGTGTCAATAAAGGGGATAAGTGTCAAGGCACTATTGGCCCCCAAACGTTATAACGATAGATAAAGGCTATGTAATCACAAACATTGAGATTTACAAAAAACTAACACATATTTTATGTCAGTGGGACAAAGGAAACAATAAAAACAATAACGGCAAGTATTTTTGGAAATTAAATAACGGTTTTGTTATCTATTTCTCTTAAGTCCAAAGGGGTCAGATAATATTTTCTTTCTATAGCCATATTTTATATATCCATCATTATACTAGTAGATGGATTGAATGATCTCAAATATTATAATATGTGTTAACATATTGTCAAAGTGTGTTTAAGATACACTGGTAGTGGATTAAGTGATCTCAAATATTATAATATGTGTTAACATATTGTTAAAATATTTTGAGATATGTTTGACATTTCATAAAGAGAAGAGAAGTTGTATATACTTTAATGGATCCTTCAATGTCATTGAGCCATGCTCAGATGGTAAGATCTCGCATATTTATAAGAAATAAAGTTATTTTAATTTATTAGATCAGAATCATAGTGAGAGGAGGAAGAAATTAACCTGTGATGAATTATTTACAGAGGGCAAACTGCTTAGTTATTAAAAAAGTCCTAGAATGTATTTTTATATATATATATATATATATATATATATATATATATATATATATATATATATATATATATATATATATCTCGTTTGCTCCAAAATTTAAGTATAGAGAATACAAAGTCCCAATAGAAACAATTTGGACTTAGTTGTCCATCTATCTGATATGTAAAATTAGTTATATGTATATAAAGATATAGATAAAACCAGGACATGGTATCTCATATTTAGCGAGAAATAAAAGGGATATGTACCTGATTCTGGTCGCATAAATATATTAGATTACAACGCCATCATAGTAATTGAATAAGGAAACTAGTGATAGCTGGACAAGTCCAGTGTATAAATTTCTATGTCAGAGAAAGAAACATTCAAGTGTATGCTCATGAATGTAATTAAGGGTATATATATAAAAGGGTATATAAATAGGAAACAGTCTACATTTGCTGTTTAATAGTTGAGAACTAGAACAATAGAGGAAAATAGAGGAAAAAGCCTTCTTCTTATGTTAATAGGATAACTGTATAGATGTCCACACTAATTGCTTTGAAGATTGAATCTGCAAAACCTACTTTTAAATCATTCTAACCCACAATTATATAGTATTGTGGAGCTTAGATTTTAATGGTGATCAGAAGATCAAACAGAAGATGGTAAACAAATATGTGGTAGGGTGAAGGGTAACCTTAAGCAGACAAAAATTGATACGCAATTAATGAGTAAAAATGGATGAACTTCTATATATTTGGGTGGAGGGCTACAATGCCTATATAATGAGACTTTGGATTGGATATATACGATACCGGACCTTCTATAAATTTAGGTCTTTATAAAGGCTAAATTGTGTAATAACCCAGAAGCTTTAAAACAGCGGGTTTATAGAATTCTAAATGATACAGCACTATCTTATAAGTCTAGCTTGTGTCTTTATATAGACTAGTTGTTCAATAGCCCAGATGATTCAAAGGTCTTTTTGTTTTTTTAAAAAGTCTTTGGAGAGGAATTTTATACTGTCCTATGAGGACATTGGCAGATACATATCATAAATTGAAGAGGTAGGTAAGATCCTCCCTATTATTCAGACCTTTCGGGTGTAAGCAGTCTAATAAGAAGATCCATTTGGAGTCTGCTTTTAAGAGGCTCTTTTCAAAATTACCCCCTCTCCAGTTCTTGGCAACTTTTTGTATACCTATAAATTTCATGTCTTGTATTCTACCATTGTGCTTCGTGGCAAAATGTTTATAAAGTGTTGTTTCTTTATTTTGTTTTTCGATCAACAGTATGTGCTCTCTGAGCCTATCTCTGAGGCTTCTAGAGGTTTGGCCGATGTATTGGAGCCCACATGAGCATTCCATAAGGTAGATTATCCCCGTATTTTGACATCTAATCAGATCTTTGACATGTATGTGGGTGGTGGGTTGTAATGTTGGGGGGGGGGGGTATTGTATGTTTTTTTTTTTACAGGCAAAAGAGCTGAACTTCTTGGGGCATGCCCCGCAAAGGGCCCTGTTCAGGGCTGTTAAGGTAAAAGAGCTTTGAACTTTAGTAATTTAGAATAGGGTAGGGCATTTTTTATTTTGGGGGTCTTTGTTATTTTATTAGGGGGCTTAGAGTAGGTGTAATTAGTTTAAAATTGTTGTAATATTTTTCTTATGTTTGTAAATATTTTTTTATTTTTTGTAACTTAGTTCTTTTTTATTTTTTGTACTTTAGTTAGTTTATTTCATTGTAGTTATTTGTAGGTATTGTATTTAATTAATGTATTGATAGTGTAGTGTTAGGTTTAATTGTAGGTAATTGTAGGTATTTTATTTAATTAATTTAATGATAGTATAGTGTTAGGTTTAATTGTAACTTAGGTTAGGATTTATTTTACAGGTAATTTTGTAATTATTTTAACTATTTTAGCTATTAAATAGTTCTTAACTATTTAATAGCTATTGTACCTGGTTAAAATAAATACAAAGTTACCTGTAAAATAAATATTAATCCTAAAATAGCTATAATATAATTATAAATTATATTGTAGCTATATTAGGATTTATTTTACAGGTAAGTATTTAGCTTTAAATATGAATAATTTATTTAATAAGAGTTAATTAATTTCGTTAGATTTAAATTATATTTAAGTTAGGGGGGTGTTAGTGTTAGGGTTAGACTTAGCTTTAGGGGTTAATACATTTATTAGAATAGCGGTGAGCTCCGGTCGGCAGATTAAGGGTTAATGTTTGAAGTTAGGTGTCGGCGATGTTAGGGAGGGCAGATTAGGGGTTAATACTATTTATTATATGGTTAGTGAGGCGGATTAGGGGTTAATAACTTTATAATAATAGCGTTGCGGTCCGGTCGGCAGATTAGGGGTTAATAAGTGTAGGCAGGTGGAGGCGACATTGTGGGGGGCAGATTAGGGGTTAATAAATATAATATAGGGGTCGGCGATGTTAGGGCAGCAGATTAGGGGTACATAGGTATAATGTAAGTAGCGGCGGTTTACAGAGCGGCAGATTAGGGGTTAATAATAATATGCAGGGGTCAGCGATAGCGGGGGCGGCAGATTAGGGGTTAATAAGTGTAAGGTTAGGGGTGTTTGGACTCGGGGTACATGTTAAAGTGTTAGGTGCAGACATAGGAAGTGTTTCCCCATAGCAAACAATGGGGCTGCGTTAGGAGCTGAACGCGGCTTTTTTGCAGGTGTTAGGTTTTTTTTCAGCTCAAACAGCCCTATTGTTTCCTATGGGGGAATCGTGCATGAGCACGTTTTTGAGGCTGGCTGCGTCCGTAAGCAACTCTGGTATCGAGAGTTGCAGTTGCGTTAAATATGCTCTACGCTCCTTTTTTGGAGCCTAACGCTGACATTCTGTGGACTCTCAATACCAGAGTTATTTTTATGGTGCGGCCAGAAAAAAGCCGGCGTTAGCTACGCGGGTCATTACCGACAAAACTCCAAATCTAGCCGTAAGTGTTTAAACCCCACAAATCGTTTTAAACACATAGAGGTGCAGGATCTGTAGCATACACATGACATCCTCTAATAAATTATAGAATGCCATTTTTCAACTAAAATTACCCTTTATTATTGTTATTATTAATATTATATATTAATGTTGAAATATTTTTTATCACTTGAATTTATTTCCCAAAGTCCTCATTGCTATTTTGTATGAGGGATTTAAAATAGATTTTGTATTGAAGATATAAACATTGATCTCAATCTATATGAAGGATTATTTTTGTTCTACTTAAAAAGATATTCATCTCAAAGCTTCACTATTACGAATAAAGTAAATTTTCAATATTTTAGCAGAAGAAAGTATTATAAAGCACTACAATAATCATTACATGTTTTTAAAGGTTAGTTCAATGGAAAAAAAATCAAATACTATATGAACAGGCCAGCAATACAGATACATTTATATTGATGTTAGTATTAACATTTATATTTTCTTTACTTGTCTTTCAAACAAAACATTTTTATATAAAAGGGATTATGTGCCAATGACAATGTCATATATTATGGAGAGTTCAGAAAAATAGGAACACAGCCATGGTACAAATATATATGGCTTCATATTGTGTCAAAAATACTCTTGAAATAAAAAACAAGATCCAACAGATTTTATATCAAATAGGATTAAAAAAACAGAGATATTGGTACATACAGTATATACAGCAACATTCCATTTTTGGATTGATCTTCAATATTTGGTTTTTAAGATGTCTTGGGCATCTTATATTTACACATAAACTGAATGTTCTATTGACGGAAATTATATTTTCAGTTACAGAGTTTTGTGTCTTTGTGTAGAATTAAAATAATTAATGTCTGTAACAAACACAAACATTTTCTATATAAACATAGCTTTGCAGTCAAGATGTTTCTTAAAGGGACGGTAAAGTCAAAATGAAGCTTTCATGATTCAGACAGAGAATGCAATTTTAAACAATTTTCCAGTGTACTTCTGTTATCAAATTTGCTCTGTTATCTTGGTATCTTTTATTGAAAAGTAAAACTAGGTAGGCTCATAAGAGTTCAGGAGTGTGCACGTGTCTTTAGTAATCTATGGCAGCAGTGTTTTGCAACATTATTTGTAGTTTTGTTATACAATGTTGCTAAACACTGCTACCATAGAGTACTAAAGACACGTGCACACTCCTGAGCTCTTATGAGGCTACCTAGTTTTACTCTTCAGTAGAAGATACCGAGGGAATGAAGCAAATTTGATAACAGAAGTAAATTGGAAAGTTGTTTAAAATTGCATTCTCTATCTGAATCACGCAAGTTTAATTTGGACTTTACTGTCCCTTTAACTGCAGTCCCCAAGTATCCCATATAGGCCAGATACAAAGAATTTCCCTTAAAATATTTTAAAAATGAAGCGGTCTAGATGTATTAGTACCTGCAAAAATTATATGCGTTAAGAAATAAATTTAATGAAAATACATAAACATAATTCAAAACCAGGATTCTATAAATGGGGATAGTAGTAACTTAAAGAGCAAAGTGTAGTCATTGTTGTGTAAGTAGACATTTAAGGCTAGAATACAATGGGAGCAGTATTAATTTTTTCGCGATCGGGAAAACTATACTGTAAACTTGTATTTATATTAAAGTATTTTCAATGACTTGTTATACCAGCTGCAGAGTATTAAATGTATGAGAAATTGCATTTTCAGCTTTATTTGTGTATATGAAGTAGCTGGTTTTGTGTGTGTACACAAAGTGATAACATAATGAGATATGAGATTTACCTCGAGCTCAACCCTATTGTAATGGAGAAAACTAAAGAAAATTATAATTTTATTTTTTAACTATCCTGAACCCCACTGTTAGTTTAATTTCTTCTGCTGGCTGTTTACTTAGGCTATTCAATAGCTGAGACTCCAGTATCAAAACTTTCAGTATAGATTGGGAAACCAAAAGCTAAATCAGCTATTTTAAAGGCCAAAATAGGGGTAAAGCAGCACTTGTAAACAATTTAATACACCCCAGCAGGAAAAAAAAGGATCATTGGGAACAATTTAAATGGGAGACATTTTTTGGGTGAACTGTCCCTTTAAGCTTTTTACACTAGCCTGGTTGCTTTTGTACTACAAAGTTCCAAAAAAACTTATTTTGCACTAGTTCTAACCTGAATAAATTAAAAATCCTAACTCAAGTTTTTACGTACGCGTGCATGTATTCCCCCAAAGAAATCAATGGAGAAAAAACAAGAACAAAAAAACCCAACATAGCAAACAACATAGCATATTCGCATAAGCAAATGTAAGATATTTACAGTAAATACAGTTAAAATCTATATTAAATATGAATATTGCATGAATATGTTTTATCATGTTTTCATCTACTTAAAGGCAAAGAGCTCTAATGCACATATATATATATATATATATATATATATATATATAAATGTTTATATGTGTATACATATATATTAATGTTTTAAATGTGTATATATGACTGTAAACACATATATAGACATATAAATACATTAATATACTGTATATGTACACATATATAAACATAAATATATACATACAAATACATCTTTAGCAATGTATATGTTTTTGTCTTAATGTTAAAGCCATTTGCCTATCTTTTTTTTCTAACACCCAAGATATCTTTGAGCCCTAATAACTTTTTTTTGTGCAATATTTTTAAAAAATAATTTTTATTAGTCAGTGTTAAAATAAGTGTAACTGTACTTTGTAATGTATTTTTGAAGTGTTTTGTGCAAATTATTTGTTTCGGAAAACAATTATTCACAGCTCTGAGATTGCGGTAAGGATTAAAGCGTGCCGATCACTCTAGCGAAATCACAATTTCGCTCAACTTGTAATATTAGTGCAATGAAAAAGACTTGCGAAAACACAATATCGCTAGTGCAAAACCGTTTGCGCCTCACTTGTAATCTAGCCCTAAGTGTTCATTGCTTTTAGGTTTACCCATTTGAAGTCACTTTTTCTCAAATAAACTGATCATTATTGGTCTTAAAATATGTATTATAATGTCTGTAAAATGCTTATGTGTGATGATGGTAAGTTGTCTAACATGCATCAGTGATATTTAGGAACATTTGCCTTTCTTAAATTTTTAGTGGGAAATATAAGTTTGTAACAGGTGTTTTTATTGGCTTGCAAACCCTCATAGAAGCAAACATTAAGCAGTCAATGGGAATGGAGAACATTATAAATAATATGGGTAAGTAGAATAGACAGTGTCGCTCCAGGTCCGTTTGACGACCATCCGCCATCCTCATCCAGCTACAGTGATACTCAACATGAGGCAGCGTGAAGCAAATATGCGTCGCAACACTGTGGTGTGGTGCACGCCAGTCATAGAGAATAGGCAGAGCAAGCCAGCACATAGAATAATTGGAAAAAATGGCAGCACTCCATAAATCCAGATGCAAGTAAAACAAAGTCTTAATTGATTCATTTAAAACCAACACTCAACACATGGATGGAGGGGGTGGAATCCTTACATGTTTCATGCCATGCGGCACTTAGTCATAGGATAACTTGTCACATACTGACTCTACCTTATATGCTAGCCGCATCCAATCACCAGCCTTCACAGGGGTTCCTATGGGAACGGCCACCATACTTGGAGAGTGACAGTTACAAGTTAAAATACCAATATAGGGGGGCGGAGCTTGCTCTGAGTCTGAACGGTCGTGTGAAGCCATAGCTCCGGCTACAAACACCAAATAATTATATATTAGACCGTTCAGTTCAGTTGAAATATTCATCATAGGGTGCCTAATAGCTCAGAGTTCCTAATGAAGAAACTTGGGGACTGAGTGATAACCGAGTGAAGCTACTTTGCAGAATTTTGTTGCGCTATTCGTCTGAGGGCGGCCATCTTTTGATTCCACGAGGAGAATCATGCAAGTGAAGAAGCTTGTAGGAAGCACTTCCCGGCGACTATGAGTTGCTCGGTTTGGGGAGATAGAGAGCTTCTATACTCGACCGGCAATTCAGATACTGCAACTATTCTCTATATCAGAATTGAGTCTCAGCACTGCTTATACTGAACAACAGCAAGGGTGGGCCTTGAATGAATATTGGTTCGCTCAGATCCGAAATGATAGTCTACCACTTGGTTTCAGCATAGCAGTCGGCTTGGCGTAGCGGTAAACTATTTTCACTTCATATGGGAAGCCGCAACTTCTGCTCCGGATCTTAGCTGAGTGATAATACCCACAACTTTAGCATGATGCCCTGCAGGGAACTTACCTCTACCGATATTTACTTGGACATCAGGGAGCACCTTAGGATCCTGACCAAGGAAGTGGAAGTGTTTTTTGCCCCTGTCTGTGTCAACCATGCGGTGGCTCCCTGTGCACCATTAATGCAGAAGGTTCAAGGGGAGGACTTGCTTTCCCAGGCAGGCTGCTTTGAATCTCTAGAGACAGAGTCTCGCATCTCTTATGGAACTGCCTATACGGTCTCTTCTACCTTAGCTGATGCAATCCGTGACACCTACCTGCCTGCAACTCTAGCTCATACCACGGACTTAGCTGAGGGTAAGTCCTACACTCACAATCTGACAAGTTGGATTTCGAATAAACCATATTGGAATGGTTCTCATGGTGCAAATTTATCACTATCAATAATTAGTCGTGCAGACAGTAGAAAGTACTATCATGCAACAACGTGTCTTAGCACATTATCAATTTGCAATCTGATTTGCTTCCCAGACCGAGCACCTTGTGAAATGGGTATTGTGCAGACTGGAGTTGGGTAAATTAATTATGGACCCCACCACTCAGGACCCTTATTGGTAAATACTTAATTTAGGTGCCGATCTAGCACCATAGCTGTTAACACAGAACGCTGGAATATATGTTTGGTGGGTCATATGCTTTCCTCTCTTGGCATGCTCCTCAAATTCTTGTTCTCACTGAATCTCGTTCTCAAAAGTGTCTCTGCACATGAAGATATACTCTGATATTTTAGAGACACCTTACGCCTTGTTATGTTGCTACATACAGCTGCCTAATTCCTTGCTCACTCAAATATCTGAGAAGATATCCCACACTGTTAAAGACTGCTGGCCTCTAGAGATGCATATTTGGACTAGTAATTATTCTTCTTTATAATGGTCTAGGGTAGTTGTTTTATCAAGTTAATCATAACTAGTATTTGTATGCCTATACTGTTCTGTATTCACATTATTAGCAGAGATCTAGTGTCACTCTCCTGCAGAATATATGCCCTATATTGTCTGTTTGTCACACAATATGTTCTCATTGCTCAGTTGCTAAGTAGCGTTCCCTTTCATAGAGATCCAATTTTATCTGGGCTTATCAGCTTGAAAATTATATATGCTCTGTGTACTCTCTCTCATAATTTATTTCTACTATATTATCAGGCTTTTTGGCTACATAGTCTCCCTAACCATAGCAAAATGTTTAAATTTTAAGAAATACATATTATAAATGAATGCTACATGGCCTAAATTTATCTATAACTAATTTCAGTGTCTGATAAATATTTATCAATACTCATATAGGAGAAAGTCCAGACCTTCCGACTAGCATCTTTAACCTTTTATTTATCATAGGTCTGACTATTATAAAGACTACAGGCAATTCCTCACTGGCTAACATTATATATATGTGTATGTATATATATATATCTGCCCCTAATAGTCGCCGGAGAAGTGTTATTTAGCTGATGAGAGCCAGTATCGATTAAACCATATAGTGGTGCGAGAAGTGATGGGGGTTGTATCATCAGTCCTGGCAACGCTCCATTTATACATAGCAATTACCCTTACAAGCTGAGAGACAAGGGCTACTAAGTTCCTTATAGCATAGGTCCTAAACTAGTGCTGATCCTGATTCACAGGTTACATGTTAAGGGCGCTATATCTCATAGTTTCATAAAGTTAAGTTTTGTGTACATATATGCTACTCTACTGTGTTATAACCCATTTGATGTAACCGTTTTATACCAGGCGATATATAATAACACCTATTTTGCCCCACATAGCATTAACCTCTATAATCATATATGGTCTATTCTCTTTTTACATGACTGTTATGTGTCATGACTTTGCATTGAAATTGATGTGACATGCTATTCTTCGTTACTGTTGTATTGCAGATTTATCTGTTATGTATGATCTAACACTCAGTTTGAAATGTCAGACATTTTCCACATTATATGTTTCTGAGGCTTTATTTTTCACTATCTAACCCTAGCATATAGCGCTAGCTAATTTTGCTAACACATATAGACTCTAGCCATATACTTTAATACGCTTACTCTCCTATGTCCCTGGGTGTTTTACTTCCTGCCATCGGCTAACATGACCTGTATCATTGCTGTCCTAAATATGTATATTATTTCTGTGGTCCCCTGGCATAATTATGATACTGATGTATTAATAGACCCCAACAGACCTTATTTAACATATCTGTACATAACTTATTTGTTCTTCATATAATACTCATCTCTTCTTTAACTATACACATAGTACAGCACCCCTTATGGGGCCCTCCTTTCCTAGCCATGTTATGGGACCTGCATATATGTCCTTCACTCTACTACTCTGACATTCTAAATAACTCCGCCCCCCATCCCCCCCCTTACTTCAATTAGAGCGGCTTTTGTCCGCTGCACTCCTTTTCCCCCTTCCTTGTATATTGTGGTCTATGAGTGACCAAGACAAAAAAGCTAATTCCCCTCTTGCCTCAATCTTACTTGGAAACATAACTGTATGAAAACTTTTTCTGGTTAAGAGGGGATCATTTTTCATTTTTCATTTTCTTTTCTACTTATATAATATAAAATAGAGGTTTCATTATAAAATCCATCATCCTTTTTATAGACATACAAGCTAACCATGTTTTGGTATAACACTTCCATCTTCATTCTGTAGATTCCTTTATTTCCACGCAGGCAGTTGGAATTTGGACATAGCTATATACTTCATAGTTATAGTGCATACATCTCTCTAGAAATGCTCTGACTCTGTATCCAGAGCTGTTACCTCTCAGCTATTAGATTATGTTAATGCCTCAATAATGTATGTCTTATTGTTATTATGTTATTATTGTCTAAAGATGACCCTTGTTTGTAACAATTTTCAAAACCTCAATAAAAACTATTTAAAAAAAAAAATACCAATATAAAAAAGAAATATACAAATATGCATACATACATATTAACAATTTCAAAGTTAAAGGGACATTATACTTAATTTTTTTCTTTGCATAAATGTTTTGTAGATGTTCTATTTATATAGTCCATAAAGTTTTTATTTTTTTAAATGTATAGTTTTGCTTATTTTTAAATAACATTGGTCTGATTTTCAGACTCCTAACCAAACCCCAAAGTTTTATGAGAATACCGTCCGCTACCTACTCCAGCTTGCTCCTGTTTGTGTAAAGGGTCTTTTCATATGCAAAAGAAGGGAGAGTGTCTTATTTCCCACTTGCAGTGGGCTTTCCAGCTACCTTTTCAACAGAGCTAAACTGAGAGCGTCTAAGTAAGTTTTTAAACAGTTTTATATTGGATTTTTATATCAGTATCTGTGCATCTTATTCTTTATAGTAGTGTCTATTACATGCAGTTATATGAAAATGAGTCTATACTGTCCATTTAATTAGACTCAAACATGATCCAAAGAAAATTGGAATGGAATAAATGCCAGATACAAAAAGAGTGATTGTTACTATGAAATATGAGATGTAACTGGAGACTCATAAGCTAAAAGGTATAAAACAAAAATGATACAATTTAAAGGGACATGAAACCCAATTTTTTTCTTTCATGATTTAGAAAGAGCATACAATTATAAGCAACTTTCTAATTTACTTCTATTATCTATTTTGCTTCATTCTCTTGATATTCTTTGCTGAAAAGCATATCTAGATATGCTTCGTAGCTGCTGATTGGTAGCTGCACATAGATGCCTCCTGTGATTGGTTCACCGTGTGCATTGCTATTTCTTTATTAAAGTATATCTAAAGAATGAAGCAAATTAAGTAATAGAAGTAAATTGGAATGTTGTTTAAAATTGTATTCTCTACCTTAATCATGAAAGAAAATGTTTGGGTATAGTGTCCCTTTAATCAAAAATTATACATACTACTGCCACATAAAGGATTAATGCAAGTAAGTGTACTATTAAACTCATTGTATAGTCAGTTTCTCCAGCATCATGATCAAAACACCAATGCTCTTAACAATTTATAGGGAAATAGAGCACATTATTACTTGCATTTATATAAAAAAACTAAATTGGTCATACAAGTACTACACAGAACATATAAATAATTCAACAACTCATATCCAATGTAAAATGCCATACATGATAGTAGTCGTCTGATGGATACTATGCTAGATACATTTCTAAAATGTCACACCACTTATGGTTAATACGCTAATTATCAATATTAGAAATTGAAATATGCTTATTTAATTGTCAAAATTCAAAATGAAAACTAACCCAACAGTTGATACCAATTTAAGCTAATCATTGTGGAACACATATTTAGAAGGTGTTTATCAATATATTACTTTAAATTAACTCCAAACTCTGAAAAACAGACTTTTAACCAAATTCCACTATATAAGCAAAATTTGTTTACTATGAAAATAAACACATATTAATCAACAAAAAAGCTAATATCCCATTCTTTATTGAGTTCTAACGGTACTCTTGTTTTTAATCTAAGTATCCAATATAACTCTTTTTTAGTTAGAATTTTGTTTCATAGTAACAATCGCTCTTTTTGTATCCGGCATTTATCCCATTCCAATTTTCTTTGGATCATGCTTGACACTAATTAACTTTGAAATTGTTAATATGTATTTATGCATTAGTTAAAAGAGAACAGGTAGAAATCAGCGCTAAGCGTGCCCTCCCAACACCAGTTGTCTATTTGTAATATGAATGAAACGGCAGCCTAATACCTGAAATAGGATTACTGATAGGTCCCCACCTATCAATGTCCTATTTCTAATTATAAAGAAAATGTATGAGTAGTAAGGTTAGTATTCAGGCGCTCAGCTCAGAGAAAGATGACCAGTATTATGTCAAATTTAACCCCTTAATTACCACAATGTACCCTGTATGTCACTGGTCGTTAAGGGTTTTTTCAGGACATAATAGCACAAGTCTAGCAAGAACACGCTAATGCACTCCCTCCAGCAGGCTTTGTGGAATAGAGCAGTCTCAATGCTGGTGGCAAGACCGCGCTATAAAACAATCAAGTCCCAAAAAAAGGCCAGCGACATACAGGGTACGTCGCTGGTCCTTAAGGGGTTAATGCCAGAGGAAAAATATTATCAAGATCAGGCGTGTGCTATGTGATTTACCACTGTATATAACAAGAAATTTCTGGTTTATAGTATCTGTGTAGATATATTACAGTATCCTCTAGCCTTACTGCAGTAGAGTGTGAGTAAGGATATTCAGAATGAGTGTCAGTTATTGCATACAAAGGCAAACAATCTCACAGTTGATATATATATAGTAAATGCAGAAAAACCACATAGGGTGACTTTAAACAAAGTGCACAATTGAATCAGTCCCAGATGTGTATTCAACTTGTGACATCCATATATTAGAAGTAAGTGCCCACTTACTATATTTAACCTCAATCCTATGAGGTAAGTAAAAGCGTCCCTTTAAGATAAAGTTGTCTCTCAGCAATCCAGAACAACTGCTTCTCTGCTTCTCAGTGTGGTAGAAAGTTTTGTTCTCCTCTCCTCCTTTCTTAGCTGAATCTCTTTTTCTTTGTTTATGTTTAGGAGACCCGTCTAGGGAGTAGAAGTGCAGGGTCAGCAGATGAGAGTGATATGATCTTTAAGAAGAACCCTCGTAGACTATTGAAACCTTCAGGTAAGCATTTTGTATGGGGAATTCAGTCAGTTTATTGTGACATTTCAGGGTGTCTGTCTGAGGAAGGGGCACCACCCTGAAATGTCACAATAAACTGACTGATTTGATTCCAAACAGGGCTTATCATTACAACCCTTAGAATTCCCCATACAAAATGCTTACCTGAAGGTTTCAATAGTCTACGAGGGTTCTTCTTAAAGATCATATCACTCTCATCTGCTGACCCTGCACTTCTACTCCCTAGACGGGTCTCCTAAAAATAAACAAAGAAAAAGAGATTCAGCTAAGAAAGGAGGAGAGGAGAACAAAACTTTCTACCACACTGAGAAGGCAGAGAAGCAGTTGTTCTGGATTGCTGAGAGACAACTTTATCTTAAAGGGACGCTTTTACTTACCTCATAGGATTGAGGTTGAATATAGTAAGTGGGCACTTACTTCTAATATATGGATGTCACAAGTTGAATACACATCTGGGATTGATTCAATTGTGCACTTTGTTTAAAGTCACCCTATGTGGTTTTTCTGCATTTACTATATATGTATCAACTGTGAGATTGTTTGCCTTTGTATACAATAACTGACACTCATTCTGAATATCCTTACTCACACTATACTGCAGTAAGGCTAGAGGATACTGTAATATATCTACACAGATACTATAAACCAGAAATGTCTTGTTATATACAGTGGTAAATCACATAGTACACGCCTGATCTTGATAATATTTTTCCTCTGGCATTAAATTTGATATAATACTGGTCATCTTTCTCTGAGCTGAGCGCCTGAATACTAACCTTACTACTCATGTATTTATGCATATTTGTATATTTCTTTTTTATATTGGTATTTTAACTTGTAACTGTGACTCTCCAAGTATGGTAGCCATTTCCATAGGAACCCCTGTGAAGGCTGGTGATTGGATGCAACTAGCATATAAGGTAGAATCAGTATGTGAGAAGTTATCCTATGACTAAGTGCCGCACGGCACGAAACGCGTAAGTATTCCAGGCCCTCCGTTCATGTGTTGAGTGTTGGTTTTAAATGAATCAATAAAGACTTTGATTTACTTGCCTCTGGATTCATGGAGTGCTGCCATTTTTTCCAATATTATAAGTAATGTTTACTTTGTTGCGGATATGGTATGTTTGCTGGCATACTGCTATAGCCTTATTATAGAGCTCAATACGTACATGTGTGCAAATAACTTTTTCATTTAATTTTGTATCAGATGTTAAAATTTTGAATGTGTTTCATATTTTAAAAGAGTGATCTGTGAACTATTTTAAAGTTTTAATCTTATTAACCCCTTAACGACCAAGGACGTACGCCACACGTCCTCAAAAAAAAAATACAGTTAATGACCGAGGATGTGTGGCGTACGTCCTTGGTCTGGAAAGCAGCTGGAAGCGATCCTGCTCGCTTCCAGCTGCTTTCCGGTTATTGCAGTGATGCTTCGATATGGAGGCATCCTGCAATAACCCCCCTTGGCCATCCGATGCAGAGAGAGCCACTCTGTGGACCCCTCTCTGCACTGGACATCGGTGGCCGGTATCGTTGGTGGGTGGGAGCTTACGTGGGAGGCGGGGGGGCGGCCATCGGTGCTCAGTGTGGAGTGGAGGGGGGCGGGATCGGGGCGGGAGCTACGGGGGCGCGCACAGGAGCGCGCGCGTGCAAGGGGGTGGTGGGCGGGCGCGTGCACGGGGCGGGAGCGGGTGGGAACCGCTACACTACAGAAAAAAAAGGTTAAAAGTTAAAAACACCAATACTGTAAAATATAATCTAAGGGACCTGGAAGGGGTTGGGGGTTGGTCTCGGTGGGGGGGGAAAGCTACACTACAGAAAAGGGAATTTTTTTAAAAAAAAGGCACATTTTGTTACAAAACTGGGTACTGGCAGACAGCTGCCAGTACCCAAGATGGCGCCCATTATTGCAGAGGGGAAGGGTTAGAGAGCAGTTTGGTGGGGGATCAGTGAGGTTGGGGTCTAAGGGGGAATCCTACACATCAGCATATGTAAATATGCTTTTTTTTAAAAAAAAAAAAAAGGGCCAAATACCTTTTATTTTAGTACTGGCAGAGTTTCTGCCAGTACTTAAGATGGCGGGGACATTTGTGGGGTGGGGGAGGGAAGAGAGCTGTTTGGGAGGGATCAGGGGGTCTGATGTTTCAGGTGGGAGGCTGAGCTCTACACTAAAGCTAAAATTAACCCTGCAAGCTCCCTACAAGCTACATAATTAACCCCTTCACTGCTAGCCATAATACACGTGTGATGCGCAGCGGCATTTAGAGGCCTTCTAATTACCAAAAAGCAATGCCAAAGCCATATATGTCTGCTATTTCTGAACAAAGGGGATCCCAGAGAAGCATTTACAACCATTTGTGCCATAATTGCAGAAGCTGTTTGTAAATAATTTCTGTGAGAAACCTAAAATTGAGAAAAAATTAACGTTTTTTTTAATTTGATCGCATTTGGCGGTGAAATGGTGGCATGAAATATACCAAAATGGGCCTAGATCAATACTTTGGGTTGTCTACTAAAAAAGAAATATATACATGTCAATGGATATTCAGAGATTCCTGAAAGATATCAGTGCTCTAATGTAACTATCGCTAATTTTGAAAAGAAATGGTTTGGAAATAGCAAAGTGCTACTTGTATTTATGACCCTATAGTTTACAAAAAAAAGCAAAGAACATGTAAACATTGGGTATTTCTAAACTCAGGACAAAATTTAGAAACTATTTAGCATGGGTGTTTTTTGGTGGTTGTAGATGTGTAACAGATTTTGGGGGTCAAAGTTAGAAAAAGTGTGTTTTTTTTCATTTTTTCCTCATATTTTATAATTTTTTTTATAGTAAATTATAAGATATGATGAAAATAATGGTATCTTTAGAAAGTCCATTTAATGGCGAGAAAAACGATATATAATATGTGTGGGTACAGTAAATGAGTAAGAGGAAAATTACAGCTAAACACAAACACCGCAAAAATGTAAAAATAGCCTTGGTCCCAAACGGACAGAAAATGGAAAAGTGCTGTGGTCATTAAGGGGTTAAGAAGTGATCATAATTCTTGAATATCAATTTAGTATGCATGAGCTTGTGAGATACAAAAGCAGTACAAAAACCTAAGATGTGAATGGCTATAGTCCTCAAATGAGTCTTTTAATTGATAAAGATATTAAAAATATTTTTAAAAATTCTACATGAAAAATTCTGAGTATAACATGTTTTCTTATATATTTGGGTTTGGGCGCTGTATCAGTTGTTTGTAGCTGACAAGCTGCAAAGGGATTAGAAAACTATTTAAAACTTGTTTTTCTATTGGACGTATGTGTGCCCAAATTTGAGAACAACTCATTGCACTTTGTAACTGTTCTAAAAGCCCTTCCCTAATGAGAAG
Source organism: Bombina bombina (assembly GCF_027579735.1). NCBI lineage: Eukaryota > Metazoa > Chordata > Amphibia > Anura > Bombinatoridae > Bombina > Bombina bombina. The sequence continues at coordinate 249,344,335 of NC_069504.1, read as the reverse complement.
CCGTAAACCGTTTACTGGACGTAAACAAAAATATTACAATATGTTGTAATGCCTTTAATAACTATTGCATTTGTATCTTGTTGCTTCTGGGTCCGCTATGTTTTCATAGAGCTTTTGTCTATCTTTAGGAAGAGTGCTTGTCATCATTTTCAGCTTGTAGTGTATGACAAAAACAGTGTATACTTGACATAACCTACATATAGTGTACTTGCTCTTTATCTGAAAAAGATGACAATCACTCTTTCTAGAGATATGCAGATGATAAACAGAATGAAATGTATAATCTATATCATTTTACTCAGTGAAACATGGTTCTTATAGAGCCTAAAGTGCGGTGCTATAATTTTAAATTCTCATATCCAGTGAATCTGAAGAGGTGAAAGTAGGGGACTGTTAAACACTCTGGGCACTTGTGATAGAATTCTACATTCTTGCTGCAGTGAGGAGAATACGTTCATGGGAAGGAATCCATTACTTAGCTGAAAACTGTTCATACCGTTTAATTTATACTGAAATGTTAAGAAACCGATATCAGCACTTTTATTTTCTAAAAAAATGAGTAAAATTTCAGATGGTTAGTCCTGCAAAAAAATACCAACTAATTCTGCTTACTATACGTAACCAAGTGATTAACAGGTTACAAAAAAAGCACTATGGGAATATTGGCTTCTACCTTTTTTTCTGTTACTTCTTTCAAAGCATTATATGCCGCAGTCTTGTTAGATATTTTTTTCAGATAAAGCTTCTTCTTTCTAAAGCAATTATATGTGTGTTACTTTTTGTTACACCCTTATTCAGAACTTCCAATGTCACTATGAAAGTCATTATTTTTGAACAAGCCAATCTTTAATGATACACTTAAAGGGACATTCAGTTCAAAATTTAATTCATCATAAAAAATGTTTAATTATGCCTAATTAAAATATTGCCATAACCTTTTATTATTTATTTTGCTTGTTTTTTTTTTTGTAATTTAATACTAAAGATTACACAGTTTGTATTCCCAATAGAGAGGCTGGAGTGCAATCTGTAGAATACAGAACCCTGACATTCCTGTAGGCCTGCCCAGTGATTGGCTGACTCAGGATTTTTTTTTTTTTAATAAATATTAATTGCTTAAAGTATTTCAGTATGTAGCAATATAATTTATTGGACTACCATTCAGTATTAAATGACAAGCTATCAACAGATTTATTTTTCCCTTATGTATTAACTAAAAAAAACAGGTCAATATAATGTGATTTTCACACTAATGGGCTTAAGGAGAAATTATTTGACTATTGATGGTGGTTGTAAAATATGGTGAAAGAGAGTGAAAGGTGCTGACAAATAAAGGACAACATTTCAAGCCAGCTATTGGTGCTTAGTCATGTCTAAGGGCCAATAACAGGCCTGAAACCCCTTTTGTTTCCTTGGACCCCAAAGAAGTTGGAAAATAAAGGTCCATTTTAATTAAAAAAATTCTAAAATCCTATTCTTTTTCTATTTTTTATGTGTTGGAAGTGGCAAGTATTGAATTCTATGTTTATAATAATTGTTGGGACTGCCTTCTACTTTTATATAAAGTGAAAAGTGCAGACCAGGATAGAAAAAGGAGTGAAGAGAGGAATGTAAATATGGGTTTCATATATTCAAACATTTATCAGAATATGCATTTATGGGATCTAATACAATACTTTAAAAGAGCTGTAAAATTGACCCTGTGATAGTATGAATTTAACCCCTGCAAAGGGTTAAGCACAAAGTAGAAATTCCTCTCTGGACCTGCAGAGCATTGCTTGTCCCAAGCAGAAATTACTGCTGATACAATTAGTCATGGCTTCACACTCTAACTACATGCACAGTATTGCTAATGTTAATAATTTGACAACAGCATTCCCAATGACCAGAGAGAAGATATTCTGTGTATGTATATATATAAAAATAAATAAATAAATACATAAATAAATAAAAAAAACAATTTTAACAACCCTTAGGTTTTTGCAAATCTGTTTATAACTTTAATAAGATAATCAGAATTCTCATTTTTGATTGCAATGATTGTTTGGACATTTACAAAATGATAAATATAAAGGGCCGGATTACAAATGGAGCATTGTATTGTATTGCATGCATCGGGTAGCACTCGTATTAAGAGTTGAAAGGAAATATGAGCATGAGCGCTAAACCAATGCGCGCGAAAAGCTGAAGTTAGAATATCATGTGTGCATTCCCGTATTTCCCCCTTAGAAGTCAATGGAGCAAAAAAATTAAAAGAAAAAACTTAAACATACTACTTGCGCGCAAACCCAATCACATATTCTCAAGTGCGCTAATCTGACATGAAAATACGAATATTTCACATTCCATTGTACTTCATATATATGATTTTATATATATATATGTATACAGTATATATAGGTATATATATATATATATATATATATACACAGATATAAATAGGAATATCTATTTATAAATACATAGAACATATTCTGCTATGTGCAGAACATTGGAAACTGAAATATTTACATTATTTACATTATACATATTAAATATTACACATATTTATACAAATTATAACACTTTATTAAAAATGAAATATTGCATTAATATGTTTATACTGTACACATCTTTAGACATGTATATGTATGTATCTTTATGTTGAAGCCCTTTTTTTTTCTCTTACACCTGAAACCTCATCTCTTTGAGCCCTTATAACTTTTTTGTGCAATTTTTTAATATTTTTTATTAGATGGTGTTATTATGAGTGTAACTGTAATGCATTTTTGATGTCTTTTGTGACACTTTTTGTGTCGCAAAATAGTTAACCAATAACCAGATGTCTGAGGACACGGTAAACATTCTAGCATAACTCACAATTTCACTCAAGCGATCACGTTTACTTTCAACTTGTAATACGAGCAAACTCAACGTGAGCAAACACCTGCGATAAACCCCCTTTATGCTTGCACGTAACTGTCAGAGCTCCACTCGTAATCTAGCCCAAAATGTATATGAAAACAAACATATGAACTGATCTTATTGATAAGGTGAAGAACCTTGACAGACAGCGTCTATATTAAATCAGCTGCCATAATTTCCTATTGTCATGTCTGTGCCCAGGATTGAACTTGAGTCTTCCTGACTCACAGCCTAGTGTTCTGGTAGTGAGTTATTAGTGGGTCTTCGTGACTGTCTTTGAACTTCTGATATAGTAAGCCTGCTTCTCTGGTGGCTTGAACACACCTGACCCCTCAGGTCTGTTCACTTTTAATTGATCTATTTAAAGGGCCAGTCTACACCAGAATTTTTATTGTTTTAAAAGAAAGATAATCCCTTTATTCTCTATACCCCAGTTTTGCATAACAAACACAGTTATATTAATATACTTTTTACCCCTGTGATTACCTTGTATCTAATCATTTTCAGACAGCCCCCTGATCACATTACTTTTTATTTATTATCTATTGACTTGCATTTTAGCCAATTAGTGCTGTGTTGTGATGACTCCTAAAAAACTCCACACGCGTGAGCACAATGTTATCTATATGGCCTGCATGAACTAGCAGTCTCCTGTTGTGAAAAGCAAATAAAAAAGCATGTAATAAGAAGCTGTCTGTAGTTGCTTAAAAACAGGCAGAAATTAAGAGGTTTGAATGTTATAAAGTATATTAAAATAACAATATTGGTTGTGCAAAGCTGGGGAATGGGTAGTAAAGGCATATTTTTTTTTTTTTTTAAACAATAACAAGTTTAGTGTTGACTGTCCCTTTAATGCTGATCCATCCTTGGCTCTGGGCTCTTGCTTTGTAAGTTGTTTCTTCATTTTGCTACAGACTCTGTCCCTGAAACTGACTTCTGTTTTTGATACCCTGCTTCTGACACTTGGCTATATCTGGACTTTGTTATTTTATCTGCATTCCTATACATTTGCTGCCCTTCTGTCATGCCTGCCCCAACGTCAGGTGGAAACATAGGGCATTATCTGCAATGCTAATACAAAGTATAGGTAAGGCACAGAGAATCGCAGAGATTAAGGTGGAGATAGGAGTAACAACCAGCAAGAAGCTCTGGATGCAGTCCGGAATGTATTCCAAAAAAGAAAGAAGTATTTAAAAAAGGTGCGTTTATAATTATGTAAAGCTCATACAGCTCCCCACAATAGCTTAACACTATATCAGAAGGTGTTTTTTTCACTCTGTCGGTATAATACAATACTAAAATAAATAAGTGCCCACAATATTATCCTGTATAATTATGTAATAAAAACATTCATAAAGCAAACAGCATTAGCATAAACTGTTTTAACATATTACTGTTGTTATTATAAAAGTCCAAATGTAAACTCTAACTTTAGTAGCGGTGTCCCAACTTCTGGGAAAAGAGAGCGGATTTCTCCAATCAAACTGGATATAGGTAATTACAAAAAAGCAATTATCTGTACTCAAACTTCAAATTGTATGGACAGAACCTAGAAAAAGCCCAAGAAGCTGAGGTATCGGGCACAATACTAGGGTGTGACACCAGCCTCTGCTGTCCTTTGCCTTCCCCTGACCAAGCCTTTTGGATTTTGTTCCTTGTTGTTAATTACTCTGCATGCTGACCTGACCTGTATCTGCCTCAGCCTGCTCCACAGGTTCCTGCCTTAGCCTGCTCCAAAAAGTTCATGCCTCAACCTGTTCCAAAAGTTCCTGCCTCAGTCTGCTCCAGAAGATTCTGGCCTCTAGTTATCAAGGTCTGTCGGACCTGATCCAACATTGCGGATCAGGTCCGACATACATCTATTGGAGTCCCTAGAATTAGAGACACATGGAACAACAGAAGAAGAAATAATTATTAAACATAGCAATTTTAAACCTAAGTCAGTGTTCTACCCAATACATTCAAAGGGTCAATATCTCTCATTGTTTGAAGACTTAGTACTAAACAACCTTGAACTTATGTGTAAATCCTTTAAACTTACCCAAAAAACATTACTAATAAGGAAAAAAAAAAATTCTAGCAGCAAGGACTATAACCTAGTCTTCAGGGAAGCTGATAAGGGAGGTTCAATTGTCGTGCAGAATAAAATTGATTATATCAGTGAAGCCGATAGAATATTATAAGACATGGAGACATACGAGGAATTGACAAAAGATCCCACTGAAAAATGTACAGGTGAATATGAAACATTAATAATAATGCTAAGAACGGAGAAATCCTTAATGAGGAAGAACATAAATTCCTATCTTTAGATATCCTAAAAACTGCAGTCTTCTATCACTTACCAAAAGTGCATAAAGATACACAAAATCCCCCGGTCGATTTATTATCTCAGGTATTAACAGCCTAACCAGTAATCTATCTGAATATGTGGATCATTTCCTCCAGCCAATTGTTCCACAAATAAGATCATACATACAGGAAGCTTCACATCTTCTGTCAATACTCAATGAGAATAAATGGGAAGAAGGTTACTCATTAGCAACACTAAATGTCACTGCCCTCTACACATTGATCCCACATGAAAAGGGCATCATTGCAGTCAAAGAACTACTGACCAGTGAAACAAATAAAAAACAAAACCAAATCACCTTCAGAGGAGAGGCCATAAACTTTATCTTGACCATAAATCATTTTACTTTTGAAAACAAAATATACTTACAGAAATGTAGCACAGCAATGGGCACAAAATTTGCCCCAAGTTTTGCCAATATGTATATGGGGGCTTTTGAACAACAACATATATGGGCAAACAATAAATTTATACAAAATATCGTAATGTGGAAAAGATTTATTGACAATATCATAATTTGGAAGAAAAATGAAAATCAGTTTAATGAATTTGTAAACTCCCTAAATCAAAACAGTTGGAATCTAAAATTCACCAAAACCTGTTGTGGTTATTTCCAAACAGTTTATTAGGAATCAATATATGTTAATAATAAGAGAAATATTTACAGGTATACATACACATCTATTTTACAGCAAAACAGTCCAAATAATGAATACAGGACAACTCTACTACAACCCCAATTTGTGCAACACTGCTAAAAATAATCCTAGGAATATACTCAGCCAAATTCACAAATGTATCCAAAATCAGCCATCCTTTCAGGAACAGGATAAGAAGGAGAGAGACGTTTTGGTGTTCCAGCTTTTTATACCCCAATTCAATAGGGAGTGTTTTATCAAATGCCATTCAAAGGCTATTGGGAGTGTCTTTAGTTCAGAGAGAAAGGTGTATCTGGGGGGAAGGGATTTTAATAACAGCTAGGTCAGTAAGCTATGTCACCACACTTAGAATCAGACAGAAATAAACTTCTTAGATGTCACTATTTTTATTGAAAATAACACGATCGAAACAAAAATCTACACAAAAGATACAGATACAAACGGATATCTACACGCCACCAGTAACCATCAAAAAAGATGGATCAATAACATTCCATACGGCCAATTCCAATGCTTAAAGGGACGCTGAACCCAAGTTCTCTTGCTATCTTTATTTGAAAAAGAAGGCATTTAAGCTAAGGAGCCAGGCAATTTTTGATTTAGAACCCTGGACAGCACTTGTTTATTGGTGGGTGAATTTATCCACCAATCAGCAAGAACAACACAGGTTGTTCACTAAAAATGGGCCGGCATCTAAACTTACATTCTTGCTTTTCAAGTAAAGATATCGAGAGAATGAATAAAAGTTGATAATAGGAGTAAATTAGAAAGTTGCTTAAAACTGCATGCTCTATCTGAATCACGAAAGAAAAAGTTTGGGTTCAGTGTCCCTTTAAAATGCAATTGTTCAAAAACGGAAGATTTTGAACAAGTGGCAGGAACTCTAAAGCAAAAGCTCTACAGTAAAAAATATAAAAAAAGAACTGTAGAGAAAGACTATGAGAAAATAAATCTAGTAGACAGAGATAAACTACTCACAAGTAAAAAAAAAACACAAGAAAGTAAATACCAAGACCAGTGAATACTGTGACCCATCAGTAAATCAGACACCCAGATTCTTAACTACCTTTAGTAATGGCACCAAGTGAATACCGTGACCCATCAGTAAATCAGACACCCAGATTCATAACTACCTTTAGTAATGGCACATTTTAAAAAGAGATCCCTTACTAAAAGAACTATCCGAAATACCTAAAATCACGTATAAGAAAAATTCGAATTTTAAAAATATCTTTGCACCTACAAAGCTTAAAACAAACAAAACACAGAAACAAGGGGGAACTTCCAGGCGGCAACCATGAGAGGTCGGAAAACTTTCAGCTCCTTCAACTCATAGCCCAAATCCATATGAAATCCTACCACCCCATCACATATATCTCTTGGTCTGAGGTTATACAACTAAGCCAGCTCTTTCATACTATTGTCTTATCTCTGGGCTGGAGGTAATATCTTGCTTACCGGAATGATACCATCTTACTCACCCCCGGCAAGGCACTGTTTTGCCTATGTCGTTAGGAAGCAGTGCTACTCCGCAAGACACTGCAAACACTTCTGTCCACAAGACACAGCTTATGCCTAGACAAACAGAGTCTACTTCATACCTATCTAGCGGTCGCTGTCAAACACCTGCTATGGAGATCCCTTTAAACTTTTGGGAGGACCTATGCAATCTACTTGTTACCCATCATGCCGCCTTAGAGGACAAGCTTCACACAGCATTTGGGAGCAGTAGCGCTTGCTCTCCTCATGAACTCACCCAAATTGAGACTCCCAAGATGGAGGGTGGGGATGTTGGCGCTCTGGGGCCCCAGCGTCAGCGTTCTACCTTCAGCATGTCAGCAGGAGTTGGAGAGCCTAGCGATGAAGAGATACCAGTACAACAGGATTCAACGTTGGTGAGGAGCACATCGATTGAGGTGAAAAGCTCCACTACTTTGCCTCAAGTCTACCCCATAGCAGTGATAGTACCCCGAGTAGTGGGACCGTTGAGCCGGGAAAAAATGCATTTACGTCTTCTCACTTCTTGGGACCCAGGGGGGCTTGCGTTCTCTCTGTGACTAGGAAGCAATTTGACTGCTTCCACTTATCTCAATGCAGTCTGTCAGCCGTTGCAGAGAATCGTAGATGACATACAATGGTACATCTTGCTGTTTCTTGATCCGGGACTATGTTCACTTTTAAGCCAGTTAGCATCTTAAGTTGTGACATTCTGCTACCTGTACAAGAACTGATGCCTGTCCACACGTAAGACTCTGAGCCCATAATACATATAAGGGACTTCTGAGAATGTATATGTGCTTAGAATAAGCAATTAGTGTCCTTAACCTATAAGATAAAGATCAAAGTTACTTTGCTTTTATTGTACTTTTATACTTCTTTACTTTTGTATTGGGCTCTGACCAGGTAGTATGTTTAAGATAGGGAGAGTGGCTTTTTAACTGATTGCACTTGTTTAGATAAAGTTCTGGTTCATGTCATAGTGATGAGCTCCTCTATCAAGCTCTGTGGAGTTTATTATATCACTTTATTTTCACATAACATTTCAGGACCTATTATATAAAACAAATCCCATGAGTAATTCCAGGAGCTTAACACAAACCATCCCTGCCTCTAATTTCCTGCATAGAACCCCCAGTTACTTACTACTACTATTGCTATACAAGTTAACTGCATTTCTTTATTTTCATAGTATGCTCAGCTCAATTTTTTTTGCCGGAGAGCCGTCTTTTTCTTTTCTACCTTTAAGCACAGTATACTGGATGAATCACATTTTGGTGCTATAGCCTCTTTTAGGTTGCAATGCATACCTTTCTTTATATTAATTTTGCTTATAGTGTAGACGGGACCTGCTCCAATGGCGTTGTTCAGAATTATATAGTATTTGCGCCTTTGTTCTTTATGTTATGCATGAAGGTATATTGTTTTTATAGGGTGGCTTAGAGCAGAATTAGACTCTATATACTGTATGTATGGCTTTAACTACTAGAGAGGGTGGTTCAGAACATGAATCTGCAATATACCTTGTTGGGCATATAACCCGCAGCTTGTTTTCCAATTCTATTATCTAGCAAGCCAGTATGACTTGCCCTGGGCACCAAGATAAATATACCACATCTCAGGCTCTATGACAGTAAAGTAAAGCAAGCTACAATTCGTTCTTGAGCAATTTACTTATGGAATTTAGCCCCTTAGGGCAATACAGTATCAACGTGGCCCTCCCTTTTCTTCATACAATATTAGGGATCTCCTGAGTCACAGCTAGGTTCCTTGTTAACATAATTTCTGTTACTACCAACCTGTCATTGATTAGCAAATGTTTACACCATGGTTAAAGTGTCTTCTTTAAAATTATCAGTTTATTATCTTTGGCATGTATATATTTTGTCTCTGCATAGCACAATTGACATTACCAATTCTACATGTTGTAGAAAGCAGATATTGTTTGCTACCCTTATGCTCCTCATATGTATTCTGTTAATTCTGTACAATGTAATTTTTCATAAGCATCCTTAGAAAGTGATTGTGCAATGCTTTACTGTTTTGTCTGTCTGCCAAAACTATATCTCAATAAAAAAAAACAAACAAACACAGAAACAAGAAAACTGGTTAACAACAAAAACTAAGGGGTTCTATAAATGCAATAAAAAAATGTTCATGCTATGAACACATCAGTAAAAATAAAGAAGATAATAAATGGATCACCAATGGAGAAAAAAATAAGTATGAAATAGCAAGTTTTATGAATTGCAAATCTCAATATGTTGTATATCAAATCACATGTAACTGCAAGAAATCCTACATAGAACGAAGAGAACATTAAAAACCGGGGTACTTGAACATATTAAAAACATTACCAGTGATGAACCGGAATATGGCATAGGAACACACTTTGAAGAATTCCATAACAAAAACGAAAATGAGTTTCAAATAAAAGCAATTGAACATATGAGAAAAAGAGAAACTTTCTGGATTTTCAAACTTAAGACCAGAAAACCATATGGTCTAAACACAAACATAGACACAGACATAGCAACTTTTCTCTAAATTCCTAAATATATATATATTAAAAACAGAAATGACTAACAAAAAATGTTACTAAAATCTAATAAATTCTAAATAAGAGATGTAAAGATATTAATAACCTATACAAAAATATATGGGGTCTTAATATGCATCAGGGCTCGTGCATATTAGTCAAGACACATACTTAAATAGAGCTCATAGTCATTTCTCATCCCTGAACAGATAGATATAAAGTATTATCACAAATTATTTAGTTTTCTGTACTTTACCAAATTCTTCACACATATCATTTTCATATTTTTATAATTTTATGTTATACTATAGTATATTACAATATATATATTTTATTTCGCTTTCCATCAGGTTTATAGTTACTTTGTACTTATTAATTACACTCATAATAGAGCGCTTTTACTAACAACGTTTGCAAACAGCTTCCATATTAAATATTAGTCACAAATCGATTTTTTATATATATGTCTATATAACTAATATATATATATATATATATAAATATATAAAAAATATATATATATATATTATTCATTCAATTTTATTTTTTCGTTTTTAATTCGCATGCATCCATTTAAATTTTACACTCATAAGCTAATTGTTTTTATTAATTCATATTGAAATATTCCCCGGAAACACTTTTATATATATATATATATATATATATATATATATATATACACACAGTATATATTAAAAAATTTCAAACATTCAATTGTCCGCTTCAAATAGGCAACATCATTCACTTTTAAGCCCTCATCGACTCCCGACTCCCAATAATTAGGTATAATTAAACTAATTACTTTCGCTAACAGGCAAACAGCAGACTATTTAACTCCACCACAGATGGCTAAGGATTCTAATCCTCTGATGAAGTGTACTGAGACACTCACGAAACGCGTTAGGCACGTGACGCATGTTCGTGACGTCACTCCGGATTGTCCAATACTTTGCACGCCACTCAGCCGCCAGTGGTAATTTAGCAGTGTTTACCAATCATTCCTTTTTAGTATTTTAGCACTTTAGTAGGATTTGTCGACAGCTACGTGGTTTTAATTTTTTAGTTTTTTTTTTAGTTTTTATTCAAGTATCTTGTTTCAATTAAGCATAATTAAAAACTTTCATTTTATTTTATTTGGCACGTTACCAGTCAGCTCTAGAATAAAGAGGAATACCCCTCATTCTACGCTCTGTCTAATCATACAGAGTAGTATCAGAAGGGGTGTCCTACAATTCTTCTCCAGAGCGTACCATCCAAACCAGGCTCTCAGTCTGTTAACACAGACTTTCCACATCGTAACTGAAAGAGAGACTTTCTCACTGGGAGGACAACACCATCTCGCTGGGAGTACAACACCACATCGCTGAGCACTTATCCCTGTGGTCTCTACAGGTGAGCGGATATTTTTGCTATTATTGGTTACATATTTAGTTTCATTCATGGGGCATATTTGTATCTTTACATGCACATGAGGACATCTACCTTTGAAGGCGCTGTTTTAACACCCCTCTTGCAGTTATAGATATATACAGATATATATAGGAATATCAATTTAGAAATATTTAGAACATATTCTGCTATGTGCAGAACATTGGGATGTGAAATATGTACTGTAAATACACAGTATAACACTTTCTTAAATATGAATATTGCATAAATATGCTTTTACATGTTTTCATCTGTAAATACATAAATTATATATATATATATATATATATATATATATATATATATATATATATATATATATATAAAACACGGAAGGGGACTGCACTCTCAGACTGGACTGGGTACACATCCAATGATACAGGTGATTGCTAATCTTTTTATAATAACCTGTTATTTAAAGGTGCATGAGACCACACATTTGATTACGGGCAATCCTCTCTTTTATGCCCATCATACAGTAAATACATTAGGTAGGTGATTGGCAATCACCTACTAATAAAAGGGGTATGATAACCCACAGTGAAAAGAGGGGTTCCATTATTTTAAAACTGGTGTCTCAAAACCCTTTGTATTTTATTGGAGGAGTGGAGACTCTAAAAGTGCCCCTTCCTCAAACACAGTATGGCTGTCTTTTTGTGGCAGATGATCTCCATTAACTTTATGATCACCTGAAAATGAGATGGGGGCATGACCACTCATTTAAAAGAATTGAATTCCATCATAATAATTTAGCTAAATCAGGTGGGGAGATAGGGATTTTATAGAAGGTCAATCTCCCGTCTATAGAAATCACTTTGTTTATAGTGGTTCAGGTGATAATCATTTTTAATGACGATCAGCTACATCTTAGGGGGCAAGTAGGGAGTATGAACTTTCAAATGGGAGGTCACTTGTCCTTCTGACCCAAATACGGGGGAGATAGAGGCTTCATAAGTGCTCCCCTCTCTGTCAAGTTAAATGCTGCTATAGGTATTCCCCATTTTACAATGAGCACCTGCAACGTACAGGGGTATGTGATCCCTCATTTTAAAGGCATAAACTTCTCGTTCAAATGAGACCAAACAAGGTGGCTCCATTAGAGCCCCCTTTCGCTCAGGTTAAACATAGATTTTACCATCAGATAAGACTTATAGACCTAACATGTCTGCCCAAAGTTTCCTAAATAGGCTTACACCTTTACGAAATTTTGGGCAGGCTTGTTAGGTCTATAGTTTTTATTTGCTGTTGAAATTAATTTTTCTATGTTTTAGGCCAAAAATGAAAAGTGACACAACAAAAAAATATATTAAGTATGGTCCCACCAGGAACAATTCAGAAACAGGTGAGGAACCATAACAAATTGCATCTCTAAAGTAAACATTCAAATGATCCCAACAAACCCCTTGAGAAACGTGAGCCACATTTCATTCACAATTAAAACATAAGAAAAATAGAGATTTTTATAATTATTCTAATGATTGCAATAGTAAATAGATGATGTTAATGATGACTTTTTCATGAACAATGATAATGCCAAATAACTATGGAACATTAGAGAGCTGAATTGTAAACATTATAATTATAAAGTCCAAGACCTTGTATATCCAAATCTAAAGAGTATTTAATTCTGATTCATACTTTTTCTTTTTGGTAAATTAACATAGTTTTCCAATTGATGCAATAGTTTGCTGTTACTTGCCCTCTACTACAAATGTCACCCAGAAAAATGGTGTCTTTTTGTCATGGAAAGATGAATGCATACAATTAATCCATTTGTTTTAACATTTTATTTCTTTATTATTTCCAGTTATACAATAGAGCTGTACTCTGGTGATTGTTTTACAGCTATTCATTAATTTCCCGTTTTAAGCACTATAAGAACCATTCAAGAGACACAAATGTCACGATAAAAGGTTTGAACAATGGTTAAATACCTTTCCTTTTCTACTTTATAATGAAATATCTTACGTTTAAATATAGTCTTTTGGATTTCTACTTCCAGCTGCCTGACAGTTTGCAGATAATGCAAGTCTGTGATTTTTTTTAAATTATATTGTGTACAAAAGTCATTTGGTTGATAAACCATTTAAATTCCAATTCTCTATAATCTATACTTGCCAAGGCTTTTGTGTTTAACATGTTCAATAACTGACTTTTCAAGCCTATAAAATCAATTGCTAAAAATCTGAAATGGTTTAAATTTATGAAGAACACATAGTGTATATATACACACATACATAAACACATATGTACACACCCACTTGTTAACTTTTTTATGGAGACATAAAACCATTTGAAAATTTTAAAAATAGCGAATGTGCAGGGGGTGGTATTGCACAATCATTTCACAAGAAATACTTGTGCAATGTTAACTCTGTCGGCATTTAGCGATGCTGGGTGGACATGATTTGCTACATCGATTGACAACCCCTGTTAGCGGCTAAATCGAATCATGTCTGCCTTTAATTTAATATATTTTTTTTTCATGGACTTAATATCATTGCAGACTAACTACTTGACATGTTGGTGGCAAATGTCTGTGTGTCCAATTCCTTAGAATTTGCAGAGCTAAAAAAACAAATTAAACTTGAGTATAAACTGAGCAGTAGTGAGCAGCAGTTACATTCTCTTTTGACGCTGACAGGGATCCTGAGCCTCCAATATAGGACCTGTTTATGAGTGGAGCGCTAACAGTTACGCGCGAGTGAAAGCGGTATATACCTGGTGCTTGAGTGCAATTCAAAAAAACAATCGTAGAGATTAGTGCGTCCTCAGAGCGCTGGTTAACTGTTTCTTAAAGCAAAAAAAAATATCACGAAACACATCAAAATACTTTACAAATTACAGTTACACTCTTAATAACACCATCAAATAAAAAAATATTACAAAACATATTGCATAAAAAAGATATGATTTGGGGGGGCGGAGCTAACAGCCAAGGAGAATGGACATGTTTTACTAGAGCTCCACAAAAAAGCAACAAACACACTAGAATTTTATGGTTGCTATCAGTAACTGTAGTTAGAGAACTACTATCTTATGACCCTTACGAGTCTCCTGGACTCTCTGATGCCTTATATGTGACACAAAGCCTTAGACGGAACTTTGATTTGGAGGCCTACAAAACTGAGCGAGCAGGTGCTATGATGGCCACGTAACTTTGAGCAATTGGTGAAAGCTACTTTAAAAAATCAGACGTGTCGGCTGTTTTCACGTATAATCTGTATAGGCTGGAGCTTACACAGTGATCATGGATGATTTCCACATGGCCATCCTGGCCCTCTTTGTGGAATATGACCGGAAGCTGATGAGCAGAATGGATCGGCTTATAGCGATCATTAGTCCCAGAGGTACAGAGAGCTCAGATTTTGAGCTATGCACAGAAGAACGGGGAGCGGACCTCAGCACGCAACTAAACCATATGTCGACGAGCACCGGTCAGTGCCTATCACCAACTATAGACACTGGCCTTTCAGATGCTACCCAGGATATCGGGAGTTGCTGGCATATCACGCCGCTGTTGCTCTGGTGGATGCGGCCGGTCCGCTGGAGATAGGGGCGGGCTGTTTGGGTATTGAAGAAGAGATAGTCCCGATGGTTCCTATAGAAGTTATAGCGAGGAGTATGGCTGGCCCTCAAATCTGCTGTTTGGGACTGGAGAACCGGCCGGAGCAGCCTGTATTGCTCATTGCTCTGAAGAACCTATCTGTGTAGGAGAGCCTTCAAGGAAAGGAGTAACCACGGAGAAAGGTATACTGCATACACTGGGACACTTTGATCTCAATGGCTGGATGGCCTTGGAGTCATGTACTAACTGGGGCTCCCGGTGGAGGTTCTCACATGGCAGGACTCTCCTTGTAGCATCTTATATATTAACAGACTCCTTCAATGTCTGTGGAGTGGGGTAAACATTAATCTCACGGCACTGCTGACTATAGACACTTAGGCCTAGATTTGGAGTTTGGCGGTAGCCGTGAAAACCAGCGTTAGAGGCTCCTAATGCTGGTTTTAGGCTACCGCCGGTATTTGGAGTCACTCAAAATAGGGTCTAACGCTCACTTTCCAGCCGCGACTTTTCCATACCGCAGATCCCCTTACGTAAATTGCGTATCCTATCTTTTCAATGGGATTTTTCTAACTCCGGTATTTAGAGTTGTTTCTGAAGTGAGCGTTAGACATCTAACGACAAAACTCCAGCCGCAGGAAAAAAGTCAGTAGTTAAGAGCTTTCTGGGCTAACGCCGGTTTATAAAACTCTTAACTACTGTATTCTAAAGTACACTAACACCCATAAACTACCTATGTACCCCTAAACCGAGGTCCCCCCACATCGCCGACACTCGAAAATTTTTTTTAACCCCTAATCTGCCGACCGCCACCTACGTTATACTTATGTAACCCTAATCTGCTGCCCCTAACACCGCCGACCCCTGTATTATATTTATTAACCCCTAACCTGCCCCCCACAACGTCGCCTCCACCTGCCTACACTTATTAACCCCTAATCTGCCGACCGCAAAGTGCCGCCACCTACGTTATCCTTATGTACCCCTAATCTGCTGCCCCTAACACCGCCGACCCCTATATTATATTTATTAACCCCTAATCTGCCCCCCTCAACGTCGCCTCCAACTGCCTACACTTATTAACCCCTAATCTGCCGACCGGACCTGAGCGCTACTATAATAAAGTTATTAACCCCTAATCCGCCTCACTAACCCTATAATAAATAGTATTAACCCCTAATCTGCCCTCCCTAACATCGCCGACACCTAACTTCAATTATTAACCCCTAATCTGCCGACCGAATCTCGCTGCTATTCTAATAAATGGATTAACCCCTAAAGCTAAGTCTAACCCTAATACTAACACCCCCCTAAATTAAATATAATTTAAATCTAACGAAATTAATTAACTCTTATTAAATAAATTATTCCTATTTAAAGCTAAATACTTACCTGTAAAATAAATCCTAATATAGCTACAATATAAATTATAATTATATTATAGCTATTTTAGGATTTATATTTATTTTACAGGTACCTTTGTATTTATTTTAACCAGGTACAATAGCTATTAAATAGTTAAGAACTATTTAATAGCTAAAATAGTTAAAATAATTACAAATTTACCTGTAAAAGAAATCCTAACCTAAGTTACAAATAAACCTAACACTAGACTATAAATAAATTAATTAAATAAACTACCTACAATTATCTACAATTAACCTAACACTACACTATCAATAAATTAATTAAATACAATTGCTACAAATAAATACAATTAAATAAACTAGCTAAAGTACAAAAAATAAAAAAGAACTAAGTTACAAAAAATAAAGAAATATTTACAAACATAAGAAAAATATTACAACAATTTTAAACTAATTACACCTACTCTAAGCCCCCTAATAAAATAACAAAGCCCCCCAAAATAAAAAAATGCCCTACCCTATTCTAAATTACTAAAGTTCAAAGCTCTTTTACCTTACCAGCCCTGAACAGGGCCCTTTGCGGGGCAGGCCCCAAGAAATACAGCTCTTTTGCCTGTAAAAAAAAACATACAATACCCAAGCCCCCCAACATTACAACCCACCACCCACATACCCCTAATCTAACCCAAACCCCCCTTAAATAAACCTAACACTAAGCCCCTGAAGATCATCCTACCTTGTCTTCACCTCACCGGGTATCACACCGATCCATCCAGAAGAGCTCCTCCGATGTCCTGATCCAAGCCCAAGCGGGGGGCTGAAGAGGTCCATGATCCGGCTGAAGTCTTCATCCAAGCGGGGCAGAAGAGGTCTTCCATCCGATTGAAGTCTTCATCCAAGCGGCATCCATCCGGAGCGAAGCGGCAGCATCCTGAAGACCTCCACCGCGGAACATCCATCCTGGCCGACGACTGAACGACGAATGACGGTTCCTTTAAATGACGTCATCCAAGATGGCGTCTCTCGAATTCCGATTGGCTGATAGGATTCTATCAGCCAATCGGAATTAAGGTAGGAATATTCTGATTGGCTGATGGAATCAGCCAATCAGAATCAAGTTCAATCCGATTGGCTGATCCGATCAGCCAATCAGATTGAGCTCGCATTCTATTGGCTGTTCTGTTGTAATATTTTTCTTATGTTTGTAAATATTTTTTTATTTTTTGTAACTTAATTCTTTTTTATTTTTTGTACTTTAGCTAGTTTATTTAATTGTATTTATTTGTAGCAATTGTATTTAATTAATTTATTGATAGTGTAGTGTTAGGTTAATTGTAGATAATTGTAGGTAGTTTATTTAATTAATTTATTGATAGTCTAGTGTTAGGTTTATTTGTAACTTAGGTTAGGATTTCTTTTACAGGTAAATTTGTAATTATTTTAACTATTTTAGCTATTAAATAGTTCTTAACTATTTAATAGCTATTGTACCTGGTTAAAATAAATACAAAGTTACCTGTAAAATAAATATAAATCCTAAAATAGCTATAATATAATTATAATTTATATTGTAGCTATATTAGGATTTATGTTACAGGTAAGTATTTAGCTTTAAATAGGAATAATTTATTTAATAAGAGTTAATTAATTTCGTTAGATTTAAATTATATTTAATTTAGGGGGGTGTTAGTATTAGGGTTAGACTTAGCTTTAGGGGTTAATCCATTTATTAGAATAGCGGCGAGATTCGGTCGGCAGATTAGGGGTTAATAATTGAAGTTAGGTGTCGGCGATGTTAGGGAGGGCAAATTAGGGGTTAATACTATTTATTATAGGGTTAGTGAGGCGGATTAGGGGTTAATAACTTTATTATAGTAGCGCTCAGGTCCGGTCGGTCGATTAGGGGTTAATAAGTGTAGGCAGGTGGAGGCGACGTTGTGGGGGGCAGATTAGGGGTTAATAAATATAATATAGGGGTCAGCGATGTTAGGGCAGCAGATTAGGGGTACATAGGGATAATGTAAGTAGCGGCGGTTTACGGAGCGGCAGATTAGGGGTTAATAATAATATGCAGGGGTCAGCGATAGCGGGGGCGGCAGATTAGGGGTTAATAAGTGTAAGGTTAGGGGTGTTTAGACTCGGGGTACATGTTAGAGTGTTAAGTGCAGACGTAGGAAGGGTTACCGCATAGCAAACAATGGGGCTGCATTAGGAGCTGAACGCGGCTTTTTTGCAGGTGTTTGGTTTTTTTTCAGCTCAAACAGCCCCATTGTTTCCTATGGGGGAATCGTGCTCGAGCACGTTTTTGAGGCTGGCCGCGTCCGTAAGCAACTCTGGTATCGAGAGTTGAAGCTGCGTTAAAAATGCTCTACGCTCCTTTTTTGGAGCCTAACGCAGCCTTTATGTGGACTCTCAATACCAGAGTTATTTTTATGGTGCGGCCAGAAAAAAGCCGGCGTTAGTTTTTCGGGTTGTTACCGACAAAACTCCAAATCTAGCGGTTAATTTTCCCCAATTGTGCTGATCTCAAAAGCCTAAGACAAATGCATTTTATGTTTCTTTTTCTCTTCCTTTGTAATAGACCTGTTTAGGATTTATACTGTTTGCAGTTTGCTCTCAGAGGTACTTCCATTTTCTGATTTATAGACCGATTACATAAGAGAGACCTGCACCTTATAGTGTACTGTGCATTTCATCTATTACTAAGAAACCTAGGGAGTCTCCAAGTTGGACATGTACCCATTATAGAGAACTTTGGTTGGAGATATCACATTTTGGTGTTATTACACAGATTTGAAGTAGCGTGGAGTAACTTGAAACAAGGGTACCTCTTGTGGTTTGATGTGTCATTGGGCTCAGTTGGGGTTATGAAGTCCCCTACACACCTATTTGTTATTTTCTTGATTATTGTGTATGTTTGGTGAGCAAGTTTCATGTTGCATGTTGCTTTGAAGTACTGTTGTCTAGTTGTGTTGTGAGTCATACTGCATATCCTATTGTAATTTGGCTGTTAGTAACACATATGTTAATGAGTGTCCCCATGCTAAATAGCCTGACTTATAGTATGAGCCTATTAATAAGATAGGGCATGTAGATGCTAAATATATCTGTACAGAACAATAACCATTATATGTAAATAGCTTATCCCAGCATCAAGGTCGACTGAGCATTGCTTAGCAAGGCCTGTTGGTATTATATCCTATCACATTGTCTGCAAGGCGTAAGATGACGAGAGATATCACTTTAGTAAGGGTGTAAAGTCTACTGGACAAGACAAAAATTGCGCTAGTCTATGGGTGAAGCATTCTGGGATGATCAAAAGGGTAATTAGACATTAACCAACAACTGGCTTAGTGGAAATGCCTTTGTTATTAGAGTCTAGCTTTCTCAAGGGTACTAGTAAAAATATATCACGGTATAAGACAATTTAAATTACATCTAGATACCTTTTAAACCAAGTATAATGTGTTGTCTTGTCAGCGAGACACTGTCATAATAGTTTTGAACCCTTGGAGTGCTTTATTATGAATAACTATATATTACGCAATGCTCAGCCATATAATGGGAACAAAGTTTATGTGTAAATGTTTATATGTCATATTGCATTAGTTGTTCATTGTACTGATATTGAAATGTAGAACTATGTATACAGCAACGTATTATTGACAGGAACGACGCATCTTTACAGCTTATGTTAATCCCATCCAGGATAAGCAGAACTGTAATGTTGTTTAAATATTTTTTTATGATTACTACTATTATACATAGGATACATGTTATTTGAATAACGAGAGCATACACAGAAGATACAGGTCAGACTGGGTATTAAGTTTGATAAAGGGGACTCTATTACTAGTCTTTCATTCGCCCCCCCTCACCTCACCTCCCCCCCTTTCCCTCCCCCCCCACTATGTGGTAAGAGATAGACTATTTATCCTCCACATTCAATTTGTTAGCAGAGTTTTGTTGCCTCTGCCCCTCCCGTAGAGCCGTTACCATAGTTCGTCCATATATTAGTGTAAAGATGGCTCTAACGCAGAAGGGCCTATTGTGCCTTTCTGTATGTGTTTCCTAGCATTATATGAGATATCATCGTATCTAATGTTATTAGTCCATATTTTGTTAAAAAGTTGTGAACCCCTTCCATTCTTGTACCAGTTTTCTGGACCTACCCAAGGTCCTGGTAGTGGTGTGAAGGAAAAGGTTAAATATAGGCCCAAAAGTGGCCTACAGCTTTCAAAAATCCTCTGATTGTTACTTTAAAGGGACATAATACTCATATGCTAAATCACTTCAAACTGATGCAGTATAACTGTAAAAAGCTGACAGGAAAATATCACCTGAGCATCTCTATGTAAAAAAGGAAGATATTTTACCTCACAATCTCCTCAGCTTAGCAGAGTAAGTTCTGTGTAAAAAGTTATACTCAGCTGCTCCCAGCTGCAGGTAAAAAAATTAAAAAAAATGAAGAAATGAACAGCAGCCAATCAGCATCAGCAGTGCTGAGGTCATGAACTCTTACTGTGATCTCATGAGATTTGACTTAACTCTCATGAGATTTCATAGTAAGCTTCCTTTACCTGATTGGTGAAATAATATGAGAGTGCACGAAGCTCATCCTTTCAGATGTCCCGGGACAGACATACTAAAATGCTGCTTAGAAATCCTTTACAATGGGAGGTGGCTACTGAGGAACTTTTGAGGTAAAATATCTTTCTTTTTTACATAGAGATGTTCAGGGGATATTTTCTAATCAGCTTTTTACAGCTATGCTGCATCACTTTCAAGTGTTTAAACATTTGGGTATTATGGCCCTTTAAGTGCATTGGGGCCCAAAATTGGCCGCAGCCATTCCTGAGGTAAAAAAAGGGGGAGGTTTGGTGTTTACTCTCTAACCATCATGCGTGAAATCTATTTTTCAACTTTGTCGTTAAACCAAATTGTCATATTTGAGTTTATGTATGTTACTGCACATCTTTGTATCAACTTATGACTTTTGTTATAATGAGCAAACTGAATTTTGCATTTGTATTGTTGGTCCCTCAATAAAAACTATTAAAAAAAAAAGAAAAAAAAAAAGATATGATTTGAAAATTGGTGTTTTACCATTTCCTGAAAATCCACTTAAGGAGGGTCAAAAGGAGGGGGAGTGATTTATGAGGATACTTATATTTCAAAAAACAAAGATGTTACAGATGTGAAAATTGGTATTTACATTCTCCTTTAAAAATAAGGAAACATGTTTTACCATTCCACGAAAATCCACTTAAGGGGGTGATTTATGAGTATACCTATATATCAAAAACCTAAGAAGTTAGAAAAGTAAAAATATTAATTTAAAATCGTCATAACGTACGTTTACATGCGAAATTTATTGCTTCTAACTTCAGTAGTTCTAAAGATATGGATATCACAACAACAACAAAAAAGTCTTTTTTCACATTTGACAGATGAGTCATAATATATAATTACAATTTAATATTAAAGAAATTTTAAACAGAATAATAATAACATATTTTTGAGGTGCAGGATGGATGCCCTGCCCACAACTTAGCTGACTGATGTCCATGTATGAGAAACACCGAAAAATTTACGAAATCTCACGAAGTTCATGTCAGCGAGTGTGCAACCCCAATGGGCACACACGTGAGAACACACATCGTTGTGAGTGGTCACGTTTTTAACTATTTTTTACAAATCACGAAATCCATGCTTGCAACAGCTAGTGTATATATATATATATATATATATATATATATATATATAATGTACAGAAGACAGCACTTTCTGGTCTTAAATACAAAAGTAAATTTATTTGCAGTAACGTTTCAGGGAAATATTGGCACCCCTGCATTTCTGTCAGATAATGCACCACTTTGTTGCATTTACAAATGTTTAGGCATTCTCATGTTTATTTCTTTTGTTTGTATTGGCATGACACTAAAACGTGGAGAAAAAAAGCCAAATCTGACACATTCCATGCAAAACTCCAAAAATGGACTGAACAAAATTATTGACACCCCCAATTTAATATTTGGTAGCACATCCCTTTGAAAAAATAACTGAAATCAATTTTTTCCTGTAAACATCAATGAGTTTCTTACACCTCTCTACTGGAATTTTGGATCACTCTTCTTTCGCCAACTGCTCCAGGTTTCTCAGATTGGAAGGGTTCCTGTTCTCAACATCTGTTTTGAGATCTCTCCACAGGTGCTCTATGTGATTGAAATCTGGACTCATTGCTGGCCAGTTCAGTACTCTTCAGTGCTCTGTCTTAAACTATTTCTGGGTGTTTTTTGATGTGTGCTTTGGGCCATTGTCCTGCTGTAAGACCCATGACCTCTGACAGAGACCCAACTTTCTGACACTGGGCCATACATTGCACCACAGAATTCTTTGGTAGTCTTCAGATTTCATAATGCCATGCACACAGTCAAGACATTCAGAATTTTAGTGCCTAAAGCAGCAAAGCAACCCCAAAACATCAGTGAACCAACACTATGTTTGACTGTAGGGACTGTATTCTTTTCTTTAAAAGCCTCATTTATTATTCTGAAAACAGTAGAATGATGGGCTAATTTTGTTTCTTCTGTCCACAGCACATTCTCCCAAAAGGATTTTGGCTTCCTTAGGTAAGTTTTGGCAAACTCCAATCTGGCTTTTTTATCTTTCTTTGAAAGCAGGGGGTCCTCCTGGGTCTCCTACCATAGCATCCCTTTTCATTCAGATAGAGACATATAGTGCAAGCTGACACATTTGTACCCTATGCCTGAAGGTCAGCTTGATTTTGTATGGAAATTGATTGAAGATGTTTATACCCCATTCAAACAATCCTTTGCTGCAATCTTTGATCATTTTTTCTCTTTTGTCCACACCCAAGGAAACTAGTTGCAGTGCCATGGGCTGTAAACTTCTTGACAATGTAGCACACAGTGGACACAGGAACATTAAGATCTCTGGAGATGGACTTGTAACCTTGAGATTGTCCATACTTTTCCACAATTTTTGTTCTCAAATCCTCAGACAATTCTTTGCTGTTCTTTCTCTTCTCCATGCTCAGTGTGACAAGGTTGAGTACATTTTTCACCACTTTAACTGGTTGGCGGTGTCATTTCTATTTTGTCAGCACCTGTTAATTGATACAGGTGAGTTTAATTACAAATTACAGGAACATCACAAACTTGGAATGCAATTATTTCTTACAATTTTGAGAAGGTGCCAATTATTTTGTCCAGTCCATTTTTGGAGTTTTGCTTGGAATGTGTCAGAATTGGCTTTTTTTCTCCACTTTTTTTGTGTCATACCAATACAAACAAAAGAAATAAACATGAGAATGCCTAAACATTTGTATTTGCAACAATTTTCTGGGCGAAGTTTTGCATTATCTGACAGAAATACAGGGGTGCCACTATTTTTGGCCATGACTGTATATTGTACAAAAATAAAATCAGATATATGTAGAAATATTTATTTATGAATAAATAGAAAATATTTTTCTATGTGAAGAACATTGGAATGTGAAATATTCATATTTTCATGTTGGGTTAGTGCACTTGAGAATATACGATCAGGTTTGCGTGTGAGAAGGGTGTTTTTTTTCTCCACTTTTTTTGCCCTATTGACTTCTATGGGGGAATAGGTTTTAACGCCCCAATATTTTATGTTCAGCTTTTTATGCATGTCGGGTTAGAGCTCATGCGAAAACTTTTTACTTTCAACTTGTAATACGAGCACAATCTGACACGCACAAAAAGGTTACGTCTAGCATTGTTAACGCTCAAACTGGAGGGTTAAATAATGCTCCACGTGTAATCTGGCCCATAGTTGGGAGATTGGACATCTTGTTCTGTTGCAAGGCCTCCCCTCAGTGCAACTTCTATTTATGGGGAACCCAACCCACTGAGTAGATAAGTACTCCCTACTTAATAATTACTCAGATACATTAAATAAATACAGACATGAAAATACAAACTGTATTCTGGTTAAAGAGATACAACATATAACAACAGTAATAACAATTCAGTTTCTGGCTAATGTTAAAGGGATAGGAAAGTCGAAATGAAACTTGCATGATTCAGATTGAGCATGTCATTTTAAGACACTTTAAAATTCACTTTTATTTTCAAATGTGCTTTGTTCTCTTGGTATCATTTGTTGAAAAAGTATACACACATATCTTTCACTATCAGCTCATTGGTGCCTGCATACATGTGTCTCTTGCGATTGGCTAACTAGATGTGTTAATCTAGCTGCCAGTAGTGCAACGCTGTTTCTTCAGCAAAATATAACAAGAGAATAAAGCAAATTTGTTAATAGAAATAAATTGGAAAGTTGTTTAAAATTGTATGTTCTATCCAAATCATGAAAGAGAATTTTGGGGTTTCCTGTTCCTTTAATCTTATTAATCCTTTAATCTTATGGATACATGAGAATGCATTTTGAAATTGGCCTAAGACAGACACTTTTCTAGCAAAGAGTTCGCTAATTTGAAGAAAAATCAAAGACACCTGGTGTGACCAAAATCACTGGTCTATAAAAGTAAGCCTTACACCATATAGGTAATCTTGATAAAGGCTTTTTAAGGAAGCTGAAACGCGTAGATGTGACCTGATTGAAACCTGCAATCTACAAATCATTATTTTCAGAGCACTCTGAAGATGAAGGGATACATTTGAACACTGCATAGGTACTGCAGGAGGATTACAGACGTAGAAACTCTGTGATTGGCTAACTAACCCATGTGACACCAGAACCCGGAAGTGTGAGTATCTAAGGAGAGACGATACACACGAGGCATCTGCCGCCACAAGCGGTTCATGGAAGTCACTTGGAGATGGAAGGTAGCCGTATGGAGCAATTCCTACTGCGGGGTAAGATCACCTTTAGCCCCTAAAGGACTGTACAAAGTTAAGAAAGGCAAGTAATATACACCAAAGACGTATACTTTTGAAAATCATTAGGGGCCCCACTAATATATAGAACGGATACAAGTGGCACACTGTGTTCTTTACTAGAGGATATTTGCATGCAATTTGGATGAACTGATAATACTTGTTTCTATCAAGAATATTAGCTGTCTTGACCTTGTATCCAGCATTTATCAGCTCTTTCTTTTTCAGAAGAGAATTGTTTTATTATGTATGTGTTTTTTATGCATAGCAATCATTCTCTCAATTATTCATTTAATTGGTATATGTGTAAAATAGGCATTTTTAGAATTCTATAGTTTTATTTACCACTGGTGGTTGAGATTGTGCTTACCTTTATGGATGAATTGTTTTAACAATTGTAACAATTACGATTTGATATATTCCTACACTGGCTGATGTGTTGCTGTATTTAGCACATCTTTTGTGGTTTGCTAGTCTTTAAATAATGATTAAGTCCCTGCTTCAGGAATAATACGGTTACAAGAGTCTTTTTAGCAGCAGGAATGCAGCAAATAAAATCCTATATATAACATCTATAACTACATATAAACATTTGTTAAATCTCTGAACTTACAACTTTAAATATGTATCATTCATAGGAACCTGCAGGTTACTTATGTGCACAATGTTGGGGCCCTTAGATGTAGGTAGCGCTACTCAGATAAAGTTATTTATTTTAATGTAATAAACAAAAGAGAGAATCCTGATGCAATCTCTGAACATAAGACAATGGCCTCTATTTATCAAGCTGTCTACTTTCTAGCATTCGCCGGCACCATTACGCTTGCCTATGCTCATCTAACATCACCACCACGGACCTGAATACGTCCGCCAAATCAAGAAAGCTGTCAAAAAGCCGTGCACCAAGTACGGTGTGATGAGCAGCGGACTGTTGTTAACTGACAGTCATCGATCTCGCTGCTCATCGGCTTATTCACAGCTTTCTTGCTAGCCTGTCACTAAGCAGCCACACTATACTATACTGTTTTACCCCCTATACCGCCGCTCCCAGACCCCGCCACAACTATAATAAATATATTAACCCCTAAACTGCCGCTCTCGGACCCCGCCGCCACCTACATTATACCTATTAACTCCTAATCTGCCGCCCCCTATACCGCCGCCACCTACATAAAGTTATTAACCCCTATCCTGCCGATCTCGGACTCCGCCGCAACTAAATAAATTGCTTAGCCCCTAAACCGCCGCACCTGGAGCCCACTGCCACCTACATTATACATATTAACCCCTATCCTGCCCCCCTACACTGCCGCCACTATAATAAAGTAATTAACCCCTAAACCTAAGTCTAACCCTAACCCTAACACCCCCTAACTTAAATATAATTAAAATAAATCTAAATAAATATTACTATTATTAACTAAATTATTGCTATTTAAAACTAAATACTTACCTATAAAATAAACCCTAAGATAGCTACAATATAATTAATAATTACATTGTAGCTATTTTAGGATTTATTTTTATTTTACAGGCAACTTTGTATTTATTTTAACTAGGTACAATAGTTATTAAATAGTTATTAACTATTTAATAACTACCTAACTAAAATAAATACAAAATTACCTGTAAAATAAAACCTAACCTAAGTTACAATTAAACCTAACACTACACTATCATTAAATTAAATGATCCACTCAGCCAATAGGATTGAGCTTGCATTGTATTGGCTGTTCCAATCAGCCAATAGAATGTAAGATCAATCCTATTGGCTGATTGCATCAGCCAATAGGATTTTTCCTACCTTAATTCCGATTGGGTGATAGAATCCTATCAGCCAATCGGAATTCAAGGGACGCCATCTTGGATGATGTCATTTAAAGGAACCTTCATTCAGTGTTAGGACATCGATGGAAGAGGATGCTCCACGTCGGATAGATTGAAGATGGACCCGCTCCGCTCCGGATGGAAGAAGATAGAAGATGCCGTCTTGATGAAGACTTCTGCCGGTCTGGATGTCCTCTTCTGGCCGAATAGGATGAAGACTTCTGCCGGTCTGGAGGTCCACTTGTGACCAGCTGGGTGACAATAGGAATTCAAGGGACGCCATCTTGGATGATGTCATTTAAAGGAACCTTCATTCAGTGTTAGGACGTCGATGGAAGAGGATGCTCCACGACGGATGGATTGAAGATGGACCCGCTCCGCTCCGGATGGAAGAAGATAGAAGATGCCGCCTGGATGAAGAATTTTGCCGGTCTGGATGTCCTCTTCTGGCCGAATAGGATGAAGACTTCTGCCGGTCTGGAGGTCCACTTGTGACCGGCTGGGTGAAGACGGCTCAAGGTAGGGTGATCTTCAGGGGGTTGGTGTTAGTTTTTTTTTAAGGGGGTTTTGGTGGGTTTTAGAGTAGGGTTGGGTGTGTGGGTGGTGGGTTTTAATGTTGGGGGGGGGTTGTATTTCTTTTTTTACAGGTAAAAGAGCTGATTACTTTGGGGCAATGCCCCATAAAAGGCCCTTTTAATCGCTATTTGTAATTTAGTGTAGGGTAGGGCTTTTTTTTTATTTTGGAGAGCTTTTTTATTTTATTAGGGGGATTAGATTAGGTGTAATTAGTTTAAAATTCTTGCAATTTTTTTTATTTTCTGTAATTTAGTGGGGTTTTTGTGTTCTTTAGTTAATTTTATTTAATTGTAATTAGTTTTATTTAATTGTTGTTAATTTATGTAATTATTTTAATGATAGTGTAGTTGTAGGTGTAGTTGTAACTTAGGTTAGGTTTTATTTTACAGGTCATTTTGTATTTATTTTAGCTAGGTAGTTATTAAATAGTTAATAACTATTTAATAATTATTGTACCTAGTTAAAATAAATACAGGTGGCCCTCGTTTTACAACGGTTCAATTTACACCATTTCAGAATAACAACCTTTTTTTCAGTCATGTGACTGCTATTGAAAAGCATTTAGAAGCAGTGCATTTATTAAAATAGCCAGTAGGTGGAGCTGTCCACTTGTGTTGCAGCAAAGCCAAGCAAATTACTTTATTATAGTGACGGCGCTGTAGGGGGGGCAGGATAGGGGTTAATATGTATAATGTAGGTGGTGGTGGGCTCCGGGAGCAGCGTTTTAGGGGTTAAACAATTTATTTAGTTGTGGCGGGGTACGGGATCGGCAGGATAGGGGTTAATAACTTTATGTAGGTGGCGGTGGTATAGGGGGCGGCAGATTAGGGGTTAATAGATATAATGTAGGTGGCGGTGGTTTAGGGGTTAATATAGTTATTATAGTTGTGGCAGGGTCTGGGGGCGGCAGTTTAGGGGTTAATAAGTATAATGTAGGTGGTGGCAGTGTAGGAGGGTCAGATTAGGGGTGTTTAGACTTGGGGTACATGTAAGGGTGTTAGGTGTAGACTTTTTCCATAGAAATCAATGGGATATCGGGCAGCAGCGAACATGAGCTTTCGCTGCTGTCAGACTCCCATTGATTCCTATGGCATCCGCCGCCTCCAGGGAAAGCCAGGTACGCTGGGCCGGAAAAGTGGCGAGCATACCTGGTAGGATCTTGATAACTTCCAAAAGTAGTCAGATTGTGCCGAACTTGCGTTCGAAACATTTGGAGTGACGTAACCATTGATCTGTGTCGGACTGAGTCCGGCGGATCGTATGTTACGTCACTAAATTCTACTTTTGCCTGTCTCTAGCCTTTGATAACTAAGGCGAGTCAGGCTCGCCACAAATACGCTGTGGAATTCCAGCGTATTTGCAATTGACAGCTTGATAAATAGAGGCCAATACCTTTGGATGACCTCTCTAGCTGCAGATATCTCCACTTTTAGCACAATGAATAGCTTGCTGAGTGCAGATTACTTCTCATACTGACAAGGCTATGGGGTATATATACTATATGCCAGGTGGACATGATTCACTGTAGCGAATCATGTCCGCCAAACATCGGTAAATGCCGACAGCATACTCTGTCGGCATATAACATTGTACAAGCATTGGCCGCTAGCAAGGGGTGTCAATCATCTAGATCATATCGGATCAGGATGAGTGCAGTCCGCCACATAAAAGGTGGTGGACAAGTTAAAGGATTACTTTCTGTTATAATTTTTAAGCCAAACAACTAACATATTAAAGTTAATAAACATTAATTAAAACCTACTGACCTATATTTTCTCCAAAACGAAGTTTCATAACGTTCTAAAAGTTATATCTTTTATTCGCCGATGATGTCACATTATCCTGCCCACTATTTTCAGCACTGAGTGTTCAAAATACTTAAACCAATAACTTTGTGTTTAAAGCGCCATTTTGAAACCTAGATATTGTAAACGGATTGGTACAGATCAAAGGATACCCATGGAGTGGGTTTGGAGAACAATTAAATTTGCAGACAAGATTTCTGATATACAGTAGAGATATGTTAATGAAATGCTATTGATAAAAAGCGTATTTGAGGTAGTTAGTTAGTAACAGGCATAGAAAATATTTACTTACAGTGCCCCTTTAAGGAGCAGCAGTCTTACGAAACTTCAGGGTGAGACAGCAGCATCTACTGCTTGTTAAATCCGGCCCTTTAAGTGTACTTTACTCACCGCAAAAAGATCCAGAAATTCAGCAGAATGCAGGATAGAAGCAAAACAGCAATGAAAATCATTTCCTTCTGCAGACAGGATATGAAGGCTCAGTCACACAGCTGCAGAAAGTTACAGAATCTGTAGGGAGCTGGACACAAGTGACAAAGCAATGACAGTCTTTTACTTCTTGTAGCAAAGCAGAAATGACAAGCTCCTACTTCTTGTATCTGCAGTGCAGCAGAATCCCCCTCCTTTTATTTCAATGTCCCAGCAGGAATATGCAATAAAAAACAGGACTCGCCAGAAACACCAGTTATGAAGCAGCGGTCAATAGACCGCTGCTCCATAACCCTGTCCGCCTGCTCAGAGCAGGCGGACAGGAATCGCCACAATTCAACCCGATCGAGTACGATCGGGTTGATTGACACCTCCCTGCTGGCGGCCGATTGGCCACGAGTCTGTAGGGGGCGGGGTTGCACCAGCAGCTCTTGTGAGCTGCTGGTGCCATGCTGAATACGGAGAGCGTATTGCTCTCCGCATTCAGCGAGGTCAGCAAGACCTTTGATAGATAGGCCTCATAGAATGTGATAACCTATTTTTTATACAGCTGTATTTTACCCCGGGGCACTGCCCTCCAACACTCTGTTTGTTTGTAACTTAATAACTTTTGGATCGTCCATCCAATAAAATCACTTTTCACTCGCAATACACTCCGTGCTTCTCATTTTTCCTTTTGCATATCAAATATGCCTTTTACATTTGTATTCAAGACATCAAGGGTGTTGATTAAGAAAAGTCTCAAAAATGATGCAAAAAAAAAAAAAGCTCAACAAGTGTTTTTGGTGGATTGGAATGCCTTTGTCAAAATGTTCCCAGCTAATGTAGAAGGCTATTATGGAGGCAGAAAGGCCATGTGACAGTTGAATTTTCCAAATATTCTCAAATGGATTGGAATGGCTTTAATTTAGAACAAAAAGCCATATTATGTTCATTGTATGGCCCTTCTAAGGGACTGCAATGGGACCTTCTTTTTAAAAGTCTTCTATTATCAAATTTAACTTGCTTCTCGTGGTATCCTTTGTTGAAGAGCAGCAATTCATTACTGAGAGCTAGTTGGTGATTGGTGGATACACATATACCTATTGTCATTGCAGTTCTGGATCGGACTTTAACTGGCTGTTTAATCCCTTTGCAGAGTTTATATGAAAGCAGTGCAATAGTAAAATGCTTTAACACATTTGATCATTTTCTTTTGGCACTTTTATGTCCCTTCAAGGCAACTCATGAAATGCTACCTAAAAACCAATCTATTAGCAGCATGCCTTCCTCAATCAGGTAGCTTGCCTGAATTATGTCTGCAATAATCCTGTAACATTCTGCAATAATTCAGTATTTCCTATACTCAGTCGATAAGCATGTAAAACGTATATGTAACAAGGTATCTCCAGGCTATTTGCACAGCAACACATAAACAATAGATACTCAGTAAATGAAAGGAAAAGAGAATGGCATGGGATAATTGATTTGCCATTACTAATGATTGTCGTGTGTGTTTGGCTGCTGTTTTAGAATCTCTTGACTTGTTAAAGGGACAGTTTATTTAAAAAATGTCTCCCCTTTAATTTGTTCCCAATGATCCACTTTACCTGCTGGAGTGTTAAAATTCTTTACAAGTATTTCCATTACCCTTATATTGACATTTTAAATAGTTTATTTAACCTGTGTTATCCCCACCCATCCAGAAAGTTTTTGGCCTCGAGGCCAAGCTGTATTAACACAGCCAATAGAAGAAATTACACTCCCAGTGGTGTATAGAAGAGATAAGGTAATAAAATGTTAATTTTCCATTGTTCTCTCCAAGTATTGGTGATTGGTTTATGGACAGATATAAGATAAAGAAGGAGGTATATGTACACAATGTGATAAAGTAATGAGATCTGATTGTAC
Organism: Bombina bombina; assembly: GCF_027579735.1. NCBI lineage: Eukaryota > Metazoa > Chordata > Amphibia > Anura > Bombinatoridae > Bombina > Bombina bombina. The sequence goes on along the minus strand of NC_069504.1, from coordinate 249,312,605 downwards.
CTACAAGCTCAGCCAATTTTATTAGGTTGTGGCTTCAAAACACAAAATCAGATAATTCATATACACAAATAAGCCTTAAAAAAGCAAATCTCGTACATTTTATACTCTGCAGCTGCTAAAATAAGTAATTGGAAACACATTAAGGGAAAAATAATTTTATAGTATACTGTCCCTTTAATGCAGTGAAATTAATCCTTCCCTATCAAATGGTGTTAATTTTTAACCATTATTTTATAACTTACAATCATAACCCAACAATCAAATTTTAATTATGTGTTATATAATCACTGTATTTTGACAAATATATATATATATATATACTGTATATATATAATCAAAGTATATAAATATATTTGTGTTCTGTTAAATAATCACTATATAGAATGTTGCAACTTTAAGTCAATTTCCCATACTTTAGCATGATGGATCATGTAGAACAAGCACACTTAAAAAAAATACATAAAATATTGCTTTCGTGAGGGCGATATTTGCGCTCCACTTAGTAATACCAGCGTACACAAATGTACACTGATATTACAAACTAGCCACAATGTGAACGGGACCTCATGTTCACATTGCATAGAAGCTTTTCACTCACTAGAACATGCTTTTATAGGCTCCAATGGGTCACGGCATAAGAACTAGCGCAGTGAAGGGGAAGTCGTGGAGCAATGAGCAGCAAATGTAAAATGTATATGTATATGAATATACTGTATATTTATGTGTTTCTATGTGTAATCTTGTATAAACACATATGAACACAAATATATATGTATATAAACATATAAATATACTGTATATTTTCAGAGAACACACAGTTTCCCATAGACCACAATGTAAAGTAACTTTTCAGTGCTGTTTTTTTCTAATACTACACACCCGCCAACTTAAACCCTAAAAACAGATTTGTGCAGTGATTTTTGATTAAAAATATACTTTTTTAAAGGGACAGTCTACTCTTTAGTCATCTTAAAGTCTTACCTTACATTAAGATGCAAATAGTCTCCTGCACCTCTTTCTATATCATGCAGCAGGAATGGTAAAATGGTTATTTTAAAATGAGTATTATTTCTGGCCAGTTTGAAATGGTTGCCAAGCTCCACCCACTGATGACATCATGATCCGGGCTGCATCTTTGCACTCTGCTAAATATGATTGAAAGTTTGTTGAATCCAACTAGTGAGCCTTTTGTGATTGGAAGCAATATGCAGCCCAGATCATGATGTCATCAGTGGGTGGAGCTTGGCAGCCATTTCAAACTGGCCAGAAACAATATTAATTTAAAAATAACTATTTTAACATTCCTGCTGCATGATATAGAAAGGGGTGCAGGAGGCTATTTGCAGCTTAATCTAAGGTAAGACTTTAAGATGAAGGTGTAGACTGTCTCATTAAGGCCAATTGGGACACTTTTGGAAAATGATCTCTTGTTAATTTACGGACCGCTAATTACTACTACGAGCTCTTGGTAGCAATAACCAGCCACTTGTAATGGCTGGTTATTTATAGCTCACCTGTAAACAGGAAAACTTGTCAATTTACGGGCCACAGTAAATTAGCGCTAGACTTGTAATCTAGCCTTAAAAGTTTAACGTCCCATTAAAAAGAGACTAAAGTTGGGGCGTGGCTAAGCCGTCGCCATGAGCAGTCATGAATTCCAGTAGCTCCGACTGTAACTTGTTTTAAATAATGACCACATCTATACTAACAGCTGATATCTCAGTATATTTGGAAGTATACATTGAATAGCAGATCCGGAGTCTACTGATACTCTTTTTTTGGTGACTACTGAAGCTCTGAATCGACTGAGACTGCAGGCTGCGGCCTATATTGCATTATCACTACCCCCCCCGGTTAGAAGTTAGATCGGGTATGAGTGACTCCTGATGGCTGGATGTAACACATTAGACAGCTTTGAATGCATTTCTATTTCATTGACAACGCTGACATCTGAGAACTGGCTATTTTATGCAACTATGGCGGCAGAGATAGTGATGATGCTGACCCAGCTTACACACAAGATGGAGAAACAGTTCACCTCCCTGTCCAGGAGTCTGAGAGCAGTGAGTGACAACTGTTCAGAAAAGGATACAATATATGGACCCTAGCAAGATCACAGGTTCTAAATGAAGAGGAGCACAAGGAAGGTCAGCATTGGGGAAAAAACATTGTGCAGTTGATGTCCCTGACGAGGGCTCCACTTGGGGAGAGAAATTTTACAGAGCACAATATTGTGGCTAATGCAGACAGTGTTACGCCACGCTGCTATTCACAGCTCTTCTCCGGCATGACTAAGCCTGAACATGACGGCTCGCTCCTGTCTGACGATACATACAAGAAATCTCAGGGAGCCGATAAGGGTAATCAGATACAGAGGATCCTTTGCTCATTTGCTATACCACCTGAGATCGTAACAGCAATAGAGGTGAGACCATTTCTGGCCCGGGCGGATGCGGCCGACCGCTTGGGTCATAAAGAAGACTGTTCCTGCAATCCAGAAGTAACTTTTACTTTCAAACCCTGCTCAGTGATTTATAGACTTCGAATGTGTGTGATGTCTGGTACTCATCTTCACTTTGCTTTTAGTGTTGCGGTGGCTTTGACTTGGATGAAGCCACACTGCCAGCGCCATTGCCCCGGGTGCTCTTTCTACTCTGTTTGCTATGGGTCCATTACCATACGAACTGGGATTGGGTAATGTCGTTCCTATCTTTCACTGGACAGGCAGGTATAGATGACAGGGAGAAAGTGTCTTTATGACCCTTACAAGATGTTGGATAAGATACCTGCATTACCTAGACATATCACTTGTATATTGTACTTTACCTGTAACTGTCCATTACTGATACCTGGACCAGCTCCTTCAATAATGGATACCAAGAGAATGAAGCAAATTTAATAGTAGAGGTAAATTTGAAAGTTATTTAAATTGTATGCTCTATATGAATCATAAAATAAATATTTTGGATTTTATATCCCTTTCAACGTTGGTTTTGAGAGATGTGGTTGAGTCATAAGTTATTATTTATTCATTATTCAATAAAATCATGTGGCTGTACAATTTAAAAAGAATGGATCCTTATTTCAAGCTATCATAATTTCTTTGTAAACACACTGCAAGGCAGTGTAGATTCATTTCTTAAAATATCTTTCTTTTTTTCTTTAACTAATTTGACAGAAAAATGTAATTGAACAAACAAAAACTAGATGGGACGTGTGCATAGCAGACCTTTCAAGGAAATGTTAGCATATATTTTCACAGATCTTCTCAGAAGTTAAAGGTACAAGGACAAAGCAAAAATACAGTTAATTAGTTCAGTATTGCTACTAATAAATGTCTAATAGGTTTGACTGCTTTTTTTTTAACCATTAGTTGATGTTATTCATAATGTCATATAATTTTCAGTAATTGTATAATTAACATGTTTGCACATCTAAACAATTCATTGCAATAATAAATTAAAACTCTGATGATTGCATTTTAATTTATGTACAAGTTTCATAAAGTATAACCTGGGCATTATTTTCACTTCTTAAACAATGAAAAATATGTGAGGAACACACAAGAACTACCAATCAAGCTTTCAAATAATATAAGGTGTAGAATTTGAAAAGTCAAAACATTTTTTAGAATGCTGCTGTTGCATTGTCTACATACAAGGTGATATTATGCTACAAATATATTGAAAAGGTTGTGAAATGAGAGTTATTGGAATGGATTTAATTATAAAAACTAAAACAATTTCTACAGTCTCAACACTCAGAAACCTTAAAATAAAGGTGGTGCGCTTCTCATTCAACCACTGCTTTTAGAGTAATTTTGTAAAGGTTCTTCAACAGCTAAGGAATATTTACAAAATTATCATATGTGTACATGACCCCAGCATAACTAAAGGAAAAACTCAAATAACACAATCCTGTGACAAAATACTAACTTGCCAAAGTATGGTCCAAATATTAGTCTTCCCCAATCCAGTCCAGTAAACTATTCATTTAAACAAAGAGGATTTGCCACTTCATTACAGTCATTGTACTGGTCCAAAGAAGTAGTTAGATTGACTATAGACTAGGCTAGATTATAATCAAAGGATTTACATCTTTCTTGCTGTATGTAACAGTCATCAAGCTCAGTGCTCAGTAACTTTAAATGTGGCACTGTCATAGAATGCCACCAATGCTAGAAGTCAGTTTGTGAAATGTTTAACCTAGCACTGCCCCGGTAAACTGTAAGTGATATTATTGTGTAGTGGAAGCATCTAAGAGTAACAGCAGTGCAGCCATGAAATGGTAGACTATGGAAACTCACAGAGCTGAGTTTGTAGTGTGTAAAAATGCCCTATCATCAGTTGCATCACTCACTACATAGTTCCAAACTGCCTCTGGAAACAACATCAGCACAGGAACTGTGCATCAGAAATCTAATAAAATTTGTTTCCATGCCAGAGCAGCTGTACACAAGCCTCACATCAAGATGAACAATGCCAAGCTTCGGCTCAAGTGGTGAAAAGCAAGCTGCCACTAGGCTCTGGAACAGTGGAAATATGTTCTCTGGAGTGATGAATCATACTACACTGTCTAGCAGTCAGATGAAATAATCTGTGCAGATTCCACAAGAAAGCTACCTATCAGAATGCATATTTCCTACTGTAAAATTTAAACGAGGAGAGATAATGGTCTGGGGCTAGGCCCCTTGGTTCCAATTAAATGTCATCTTAACCCTCTGATGTAGACAAACTAAAATCCTGCAATTGTGCACATGATCACGAGATTTCAATAATGGGATCAGGTCAGGGGAATGTCCCTATGACACTAGGCACGCCTTCCAGACCGTAATCCCATCCTGGAAGCGCTGTTGGCTTCAGGACAGCCAAAAGACTAGGACGTACTATTCCGTCCTAATGGCGCTAAAGCCTGGCCGGTTAGGACGGAATGGAATGTTGTAACAGTCTTAAAAGGTTAATGCTACAGGATGCAAAGTCATTGTGGATAATTGATTGCTTCCAACTTTCTGGCAACAGTTTGAAGAAGGACAATTTTCTGTTCCCCTGTGCACAAAGTGAGTTAAATGTAGAAACAGTTTGACGAGTCTGGTTTGGATGAACTTGAGTGGCCTGCACAAAGCTCTTATAATGATAGAAAAATGTGTAAATGTGCATAAACAGCACGGGGTGATTACAAATATATTAACATACTATGTATGGATATAGGTAGAAATCTCCCTATATAGCTATGAATGGTATCTCTAAACAATATATTGGTATCTATAAAAAATAATACAAAAATATAACTGCGGTGAGAGAAATGTTTTTATCAGGCCTTGAATGTGTGGTTGAATTGCAAGGTCCTGCGTATCTATGACTTGGGTTCAGGCTAGATTCTATATATAAATAACAAAACTATATATTATTACCTGGGTGTAATATGCAAACAAGGTATATCTATACCAATCGATATACCTTTATCTTACTCTGTATGAAAATAAACTGTTGCGCTGTCCTACTTAAAGTGCATACTTTGCAGTGTTTGCTATGAGTATTGTTAAAATGGTAAAAAGATACACAATAACAAAAAACTAAATAATACAATTTATTGCACATATACTCTAATGATATATAAATAAAACTCTATGGTGACCGGTCACTTGATGAAATAAATGTGGTGGTAATCTTAAAATATGGGAAAAAAATCCTTTTAAAACCTATAAAACTAATTCCTGTAAATGTTCAAATAAGAGAAGTACTTGGGTTTTGCAGGAAATGAACTTTCGTTCATGTTTGATAAAGTTTATCGTAAAGTTATGGTGAGACTTTTTTCTTTGTATGTGCCCTGTCCTTTCAATATCGTGATGAGCGTTAGATTTCCTGAATTAAATAAAAAGTCTGATTTTCAGACCGTGTTAGTCTAACCACACTGCCGGGCTGTTACACTCTGAAGTGCTTACCTGTTCCTGGATGGTAACTTACTGTGGTAGCACTAGTGTCTCTACAGCTTGCGGCTAGTTGGTGACGTCACACGCTACGTCTGAGGATAGATGAAGTAGATCCGTCCGATATCCTTGCTTCTTGCTTCTTAACTCTGCGCAGAGTGCTCAGCTTGTGGAAATAGTCCCACTCGTATCCTTCGCAATCCTCCGTACCCGTTGGTATTGAAAACTGGGAATATCTGTTATTCTTTCTTAGGTATCACCATCAACGCGTTTCACCACTCTTGGTGGCTTTATCAATCAGCCAATCAGATTGAGCTTGCATTCTATTGGCTGATCGGAACAGCCAATAGAATGCAAGCTCAATCTGATTGGCTGATTGGATCAGCCAATCGGATTTAACTTGATTCTGATTGGCTGATTCCATCAGCCAATCAGAATATTCCTACCTTAATTCCGATTGACTGATAGAATCCTATCAGCCAATCGGAATTCGAGGGACGCCATCTTGTCGTTCAGTCGTCGGCCAGGATGGATGTTCCGCGTCGGAGGTCTTCAGGATGCTGCCGCTCCGCTCCGGATGGATGACGATAGAAGATTCCGCTTGGATGAAGACTTCAATCGGATGGAAGACCTCTTCTGCCCCGCTTGGATGAAGACTTCTACCGGATGGAGGACCTCTTCTTGCTCCGCTTGGATGAAGAATTTGGCTCGGCTGGGTGAAGACGACTCAAGGTAGGAAGATCTTCAGGGGCTTAGTGTTAGGTTTATTTAAGGGGGGTTTGGATAGATTAGGGGTATGTGGGTGGTGGGTTGTAATGTTGGGGGGGGGTATTGTATGTTTTTTTTTACAGGCAAAAGAGCTGAATTTCTTGGGGCATGCCCAGCAAAGGGCCCTGTTCAGGGCTGGTAAGGTAAAAGAGCTTTGAACTTTAGTAATTTAGAATAGGGTAGGGCATTTTTTTTATTTTGGGGGGCTTTGTTATTTTATTAGGGGGCTTAGAGTAGGTGTAATTAGTTTAAAATTGTTGTAATGTATTTCTAATGTTTGTAAATATTTTTTTATTTTTTGTAACTTAGTTCTTTTTTATTTTTTGTACTTTAGTTAGTTTATTTCATTGTATTTATTTGTAGGAATTGTATTTAATTTATTTATTGATAGTGTAGTGTTAGGTTTAATTGTAGATAATTATAGTTATTTTATTTAATTTATTTATTGATAGTGTAGTGTTAGGTTTAATTGTAACTTAGGTTAGGATTTATTTTACAGGTAAATTTGTAATTATTTTAACTATTTTAGCTATTAAATATTTCTTAACTATTTAATAGCTATTGTACCTGGTTAAAATAAATACAAAGTTACCTGTAAAATAAATATTAATCCTAAAATAGCTATAATATCATTATAATTTATATTGTAGCTATATTAGGATTTATTTTACAGGTAAGTATTTAAATTAAATAGGAATAATTTATTTAATAAGAGTTAATTAATTTCGTTAGATTAAAATTATATTTAAGTTAGGGGGGTGTTAGTGTTAGGGTTAGAATTAGCTTTAGGGGTTAATACATTTATTAGAATAGGGGTGAGCTCCAGTCGGCAGATTAGAGGTTAATAATTGAAGTTAGGTGTCGGCGATGTTAGGGAGGGCAGATTAGATGGTAATACTATTTATTATAGGGTTAGTGAGGCGGATTAGGGGTTAATAACTTTATAATAATAGCGGAGCGGTCCGGTCGGAAGATTAGGGGTTAATAAGTGTAGGCAGGTGGAGGCAACGTTGTGGAGGCCAGATTAGGGGTTAATAAATATAATATAGGGGTCGGCGGTGTTAGGGGCAGCAGATTAGGGGTACATAGGGATAATGTAAATAGCGGCGGTTTACGGAGCGGCAGATTAGGGGTTAAAAATAATATGCAGGGGTCAGCGATAGCGGGGGCGGCAGAATAGGGGTTAATAAGTGTAAGGTTAGGGGTGTTTAGACTTGGGGTACATGTTAGAGTGTTAGGTGCAGACGTAGGAAGTGTTTCCCCATAGGAAACAATGGGGCTGCGTTAGGAGCTGAACGCGGCTTTTTTGCAGGTGTTAGGTTTTTTTTTAGCTCAAACAGCCCCATTGTTTCCTATGGGGGAATCGTGCACAAGCACGTTTTTGAGGCTGGCCGCGTCCGTAAGCAACTCTGGTATCGAGAGTTGAAGTTGCGTTAAATATGCTCTACGCTCCTTTTTTGGAGCCTAACGCAGCCATTCTGTGGACTCTCAATAAAAGAGTTATTTTAAAGGTGCGGCAAGAAAAAAGCCAGCGTTTGATACGCGGGTCTTTACCGACAAAACTCTAAATCTAGCCGACTATTTCAAATTCGAATGTGACATTCGAATTCGAATGTAGCATTCGAATTCGAATATTACATTTATTAAACACAGTTGCAGACTAGAAATACTATTTCAAATTTGAATGTCACATTCGAATTTGAATGTAACATTCGAATATTATATTTTGAAATTGAATGAATACATAGCTAAACTATTATTCAAACAAATATTTTCTAATTTTATTGAAAAATTTGAAAATGAAAATTTGAAAATAGAATGTTAGAATGTTATATAAACATTCAAAATTCGATTCGAACGAACGAATGTATCAAAATTCTTTTTAAATTTCAAATTTTTAGAAACATTCGCCCATCCCTACAAGTAAACATCCCTCTGGCATCTCATTATTTTTAAAATGAGCATAAATATAGGTTTAGTGACACAAACCAGGGAAGCCAGCACTTATACTGCATTAACAGAGTGAATATGCTTTCAGTTGCAGTACATTTCTTCTCTTTCTTTTGGTGGTCTCAAAAAAATGTACGTGCAATCTATAGCACCTAATACATTTAGAATACCAGAAATATGAAAGATATACAGTGTCACTGATTGCCATTATGCTGCTATTTCAACAAGGCAAACATGATGCTTAATTATTGTGTGCATTTCATCTAATACAGTCGATTGATGTCTGGAGAATGTAGTTTGACTTATAACGATTACAATACTTGAAACCGATTGGAATTATCTGGTGGTTATGAAATGCAGAATGGCCAATAATTTCAACATGTCCGGGATAGCCCGTGTTCTAAATGTAACTGTCTCCAAATAGTCCTTTGTATGGTCAAACAGTATCAACCTGCGGTGGATTCTTTCACCACCCTGCCATTTTCAGAATCCACCAGGATGCAGTTTCTCTGCATCCAGGGGAATTCTTTTGGCGGCGCGCACAGCCAACATTCCTTTCAGGATGCGTGCGCAGCTGGCGACACCGACAGACGCGTTACAAACGTGATTATAGTATAGATGATATAGGGCTCCATGTACTAAACCTTCAATTTATTCGATTTATTTGAGAGGCGGATAAACTCGCAGTGAGAGAAATGATGTCCGCTACCCATATGTACTTAAAAAACACTATGAAAATGTTGCATCTAATCCGCCATGAGCAGTGGCGGATGATTGATAACTTTGATGCCTCACTCGATGCTATTAATCTAATGTACTAGATAACGGATGGCTGTAACAGCGATATGAGAGGTAAATTTAGTACTCACTAATTGACACCAAAATTTTTATAAATAGTTTAGATTCATTTTTAAATTATGTAAACTATTTGTATAATTTATATTCCATTTGCATATTAATGTTTTGCATCTAAGTTATGTTAAAGTACTGTACGTGTCCGAAAACATATTTTTATGGCCCATGGATGTTATGTCACAGATAGGCCGCATGTACTTTGTAGCATTACAATAATTACACATTTTTTCATGTTTCCATTGTGATGCTTAATTTATGAAAACTAAATTATCATTTAACACATCCACATTTGCTTCTCTATTCTGTCTTCTACCCCTGATTCAAATGGATGAAAAACAAATACAGAAGTGCCTCCATTGCTAACTCAATCTATAATACATCTTTGTTGTATCTCCTATTGTTTTGCACAGTGCTCGCCACCTAAAAGGTGCCGAGTCAAATTACACGAAGTGGATGCAAAAAAAATATTGAGCGGAAAAATTGATTTATTAGTACATTTGGATTATTGCAAGTTTGATGTCGAATGATGCTTTTTTAATTAAAAAAATGGTGGGATCGAGGAGTGGCGGACAAGTTCGCTCGCAAATTTAAAATTGCAGCTTTTGGCATAGCTGACTACTTTATATAAAAATCACGGACATCTCGTTGACTGCTTAGTACATGGGGCCCATAAAGTTGTAATATTTTTTTTAGATGACACCCTTATTATACATGTAACTTATTTTTAGACATTTCTTCAGCTATCATGGCAGTCTTGGAATATCTTTGCAAAACAAGTATGGATTAAAGGGACAGTAAACATTTTGTAATTACAAGACATTTCTGTTGTCTTGCTATAGAATAACTGTGACGGATACAACGGCTACCCCAACTGGGTAGCTCCGCCAAGAGAGGTCCTGCTTCCTCCCTGCCGACTGCAGCTGTGATTATAGCAGGAGCCCACCCAAATAACTAGACAGACTAGCATTCAGGTGAAACAAGAACTGATTTTATTGGGAAACACACACTCTTATTGGGAAACACACACACTTTGGAGGTCTAGCGCTTCCGGATATTAAGTCATACAATATAGCTATTCTCGCACGGTTTGGAGTAGATTGGTTACTTTCTTCTGACTATCTGACAAACAGTAAATCAGAGGAAAATCTCATAAAGCCCTTCTCCATTATAGCGGCTTTATACTGCCCTCATAAGCGACTTCCTGGAAAAATTAAAATATTGACTAGTATATATATAATGTTGTTAAAGCCTGGCAGCAATTCTGTCTTCGATTTAAGATTAATTTTCATTTATCCACCTTTCTCCCAATTAGAGGTAACCCGGAGTTCCAGCCGGGACTTCAAAATGCAATATTCAGTGGGTGGGCCAGCAAGGGCCTAACTTTGATAGCACAGCTACTAGATGATGGCCTTGGGGTGCGCACCTTCGAGAGTATAGCCATGCAGTATAATCTCTCGAACAAATCCTTTAATGCCTATCTCCAGATACGTCACTTCATACAGGAAAAGTTACAGTTGGGGCCCTGGCATGGGAAATATGATAGAGTTGGTGATTATATTAACCTATACAGTCAGGGGAATCATTCAATCTCACTACTTTATAAAATTTTGCTTGCAAAACAGGGCCAGTTAATTCTGGATCTATGTTTAGTATATTGGATCAAATATTTTGATGGGATGGATGTTGAAACAATTAGCAGAAGTATTAAGTGGGTGAACAATGCTCTCCTTCCCTCCTCCTGGAAAGAATCTCATTTAAAACTTCTTAATAATGCGTATATTTCACCTAAAAGGCTTATATGCTGGTCTCCAGAAACGCAAGGCCAGTGTTATAAATGCCATTTTCCTGCAGCAGACTTACTCCACTGTTTTTGGTTTTGTCCGAAAATAAATCATTTATGGTGTAAGGTAAATCATTGGTTAAATAATAATACAAAGGAGATTCTAGTGCTTGACCCAAGGATCATAGTGTTTTTAGTATCGGATGTAGTATCCCATAATTTAGCTAACACTGTTATTCTTATAGTTCGGAACTTAATTCTGAAGAACTGGAAAAACAATAAACCCCCTTATTTTAGTATATTTTTAAATGCGGTTAAAACACAGATTATGTTTGAGCAATACAATATATCCAGTACATGTGATAAACAAATACAAAGCTTCTTTAACAAACGGCTAAAAATTATAAAGTCTTATCCTCTCTCCACACAATATATACTCACTAAATCATTCCATAAATCTACATACTTCGAAGGCTTAATCTTACATGACATCTTTCCAGTAGCATGGTATTAATAAGGGGAGAGAGTGGGAGGAGATGGAGGAGTGGAGGGGACATCTTTATTTCCCCCTTTTCCTTGTTTCCCTTTTCTTTTTTTTTTTCTTTTTTTTTTAATTAGGATTTTGATAGAGAAATGATGTTAGTAATGTTTCTAAAAATCGAAAGATCTGTTTAGGCCCACTACTTCAGTTATTGTTAAGATATAACCAAGCGTGCCTCAGTAATTTCACACATTGCTTGGAAGCATATATTCTGTTTTCTTCACTTTTTTTGACCTTAAAGTAAGAGGTTTATAATTTTGTTTAGTATTAGGGGTTAGTCTAGTTTGGAAAAAGCTAAAATAAGAGAGTTTGGGTATTAATCAAGCAAGAAAAGACTTGATGTCTGAGTGGGTTAAGCATAGGTTGTAACTAATTGTACTATCATGGATTTCATTGATTGACAACTTAATACCTGCTGTGAAGATATTCCGTATCACTATATTTAATTCTGAATTATATGTATGTAACTGTTAATATGGTGTAAACCTGAACTCTCTGTAATAAAAAAATATATATATATATAAAAAAAAAGGGAAACACACACTCCTTTTATACATAAACCAAGGGTTTTATCTCCCTCCTAAATCTCCCACCATTCCCGCCCCTTCAGACAGGCTGGCGCCTCCATAGCAGCCACAGTCCCACAGAGCCCCAGGACCCAGATCTGGTGGTTTTGGATTCATTACTGGGGACCAGAGTTACAGCCTGGTAAAGATAGGGGGGTAGGGGTGTCCAAAACCCCCAGTTCCCAAAGGAGCTCCCCTCCGGCAATCACCCCACCTCTTGTCCTCCTAGGGGCTACCAATTCCAAAAACAGAGGAGCTCTGAAGCAAAGGACCGCTGGAGCGACCAAGGGTAAAGTTAGCGGGTGTCCAGCATGAAGCAACCGACCACTTCGACCAGGAGTTTCAGGAGCCCGGCTAGCCTGAGAGGGGTTAGGTGGGTATCTGTTGCGGTGCGGCTGGCCGGCAGTTCTGGGAGATTGTGTAAGCCATGAAAAGGCCAAATCCAATGTAGAAAGGAGTAAGCCCTGTAGTAGGGGGTGGGGGTTAGCCTTGGTGGTCTGGTATCCGGACAATAACATATCAGCCATTTTTTAAAAATAAAGATGTTTGTTGTAATTGGTTTTGAATTGCCAAACTCTACCCACTACTTCCCTCATATGGATGATCTACTCCAGGCTTGAGCTACCAAGGCTAGCCAATGTAATTTGGTTAGTATGAAGTGCATTTATTTTGCAGTTCTTATCTGCTAAATCAAATTAAGGAAAGCTGTGTAGCAGAATTAGCTTTGAGAAGTTTTCAGTGTGCTGAAATACCAAGCAATCCTCATCTGGACTAGGAACATGACATACACCAGACATACGTTTTGGCTTTCTGTGTGCTTTGTGGGTGAGGTGCAGCCATTTCCCTCTAGGCACATATGACAGGGAGTCCACTTCTGGTTTCCCCCCATTATGTCAGTACCACTAACTTAGTGGTTAAGTCAGATCCACATTTTATTTGCGTGACTGAGTATGTGACAGATGGGAAAACAAACTATTGAAAATAGTGACAGTTAACATCTCTGTCTTATTTTAGCTAGTGTAGATTCTCATTATACACACTGGTGCAACTGATAGAATTATGACCTGGCAACAGGCAGTACAAGTCTCAAGTATCTCTAGTATATGGTGATATAGAGGAGAGTATTTGTTACCATAGGTTAAAGCTGAGGAATAGTAAAGTAACAGGAGAAATATACCTATGTAAATCTGTGGTGACTAAACAACAGCTTATATGCATGAAGATCACACAAATGCAGGTTGCGGCTACAAAGTTTGTTATACAACCTGTCCCGGTAGAGATGTAACCCAGCTGGAATAGCAGGCCTTCTGAGACACTGAATCCACTGATTTGTCACTGGAGTTTGGCTGAGCTGCGTCTCCGGAATGCTGCGGGCGGTAGCTGAGGACGTCGGTTGAGCCGAGCGGAGATGCAATCTGTGTCAATGGAACGGAGAGTGGAAGTAAAGTCCGTGAACATTGCAGGCTAAGGTAGATCAGTTAGGAGTTACCTTCAGACAAAAGTAGAAAAGTTAGACAGGGGAAGTAGGAACAACTTCTATACTTCAATAATCCAGCGAGGAGTGCTGGAAGGGAGGAGCCTTAAATTGCGTTCTTAGGCTGGTGTCCTTAAAGGTATAGTGGGGTAGGAAAATTATGGAAAATGAAAGGAAGACCTGACAAATTACCCCAGGGAGACTTTCCCCAGAGTCATAATACAAATACACATTATATACAGTATATTGCAAAGTTGTTTTACTATGCATAACTAAATATTCTTATTAAAAGCTCAAGGTGTTTACTGTCCCTTAAATGTGATCATTAAAATTTGATCATCTAGCAACCAATGTGAAAGTAATTTTCTAATGTAATTTACAAAGTATAATATAGGTATATTATTTCAAAACTTAAGTTAACTTTCACTTTATTACTGATTGCTAAATCAGGATATGTTTTAACCATAAGAAATGAATTTTCTGACTCATCTCTATTGTGTTATATTTTTATAGAAGTTTTAACATGTCAAACTATAATGTGTAATTAGTGCTAAATATTTTTAAATGTACTTCCAGACTAAATTGTTCACAGGGTATTTTATTTTATGAGCCTCAATAACAACCTTAATTAATATGGTTTCAACAGACATGATATGCTCTAGCTGCTAATACCACGATCTGTTATCAGCAAACAATTATAATCATACAGATTATTCTTTAATTTATTTATTTCGTGCTGAACAGACTGTCACATATGGTGGAATTTATTTATAAAATATTAGTTTTACATCAATTTTTATAAACTATAAAGCCTGTATCAGAGAAAGCTTCTGAAATCTCAGTAGGTTTTTTTCCCAGTAGGTACATCTTACATTAATCACAAGTGTTCTACATTTAAACTGCCTTGTAAATTTAACTATATACATATTTTCTTTACCTCTTGTGAATAAGTAGTTTAGTTATTGAAAATATTTCAAAATAGCATTAAAAAGAGTAATGCATATAAATTATTTCATCTAACATGTAACGGCAGATTTACTTTATAATCTAGTTTTAAACCAATAATGGACTCTTTTCCAGTTAGTAGAAGTGTCTTGCATTGTTGTTGTTTTTAATTTTGATACCAGTTTTATGAAGGCTTTACATTTTACTAATATTTTGCATTGAACAAATTTACAAGTAATATTTATAATTTTCTATCAATGTAACATGTGGCATTTTGGATTTATGTAATTCAGCAGTCCTAATGTTCTAGATTTTTTTGCATCTCTTGACTGTTAGCACACCATTTTTTTAAATTTATGCACATTTATATAATTGTAACCATTTTTATTTAACACTTTTGCACATGCTTAATTTACATGTTTTACTGTTTCTTTTAAAAAAGAAAACGAAACAAAAAATTGGCTCAAATCCTTTTTTGAAACATGTTGAGAACTGAAATATTAATCTATGAATATTTATAATTATTGCTATTGTTTGGAAATTAAAAATGTTCATTATAAAAATATGATATGAAACTGTTAATTACACGTCATGAATTTACATTATTTAAGTAAAAATATCTGCATTGAAACACAATACACAGTCAAACGCAATGCTTAAATATTGTATAATGTGGATTATGATAGCCTTGGTGACTCTATAGTCCCAATTTTATTAAAGACAGGGGGCTACTATTTTGCTTTACTTTCTTTACTTACTAAAACTCCAGCAGTAATACAAGTACAGAAAAAAAGCAACATAGTATCTCAGTACAACCAATCAGAACATAGTCCATATAATATAGCAGGACTCCAGACAATCCTCTTCCTCTACTGGTCTCAAAACTGGACCGATCCTCAGGAACACTTGAATGAAACAGCGGCCAACGGTCCTCAGTGGAAACTGGAACCAAAAGGACCTTCAATAGATATATTCAAGAAGAAGTCTCTTAGATCAAAGGCAGCTGATTCCCACTAGAATAAAACAAATAATGCATAAAAAAACACATAATAAATATTTTCCCCATTTTATTTTATTATATAGGGAGGGAATAACATATAAGGGGGGGGGGGGGGGGCAAAATACTTGCCTCCTGTCTTTAATAAAATTGGGACTATAGAGTCACCAAGGCTATAATAATCCACATTTTATGACAAGACAGGAGGCTCCTATTTTGCTTTTTTAAAGCTTAATCATCTAACAAAGACAAAGTAGCTTGAGAAACCGGTTTAAAATAAGTTTTTTGAAAGACAGTTTTAGAAGACCAATCTGCCGCAGCCATAAGATCTTGCAGGAAGCACCCTTTCCTAAATGCACATGATGCTGCCAAACATCTCACTGAAAGTGCTCCAAAGAAGGAAGGAATGTGAGCAAAAGACATGACCGAGCAAACCAACCTGGCAATGGAAGGAACCAAAATGGAATAAAAGGGTTGAACATAAGAAATCAGTAATGGGCCTGATTCTGAACTATGTAACTGATCTGTACAGAAATAGTATTCCTTAAGACACCTGGCTACACATAAAAGAGGTTCTGAATCCAGATAACGATATGAGAGGGAGGACGAAAAAGTTTTTGTACTATTTTGTCTATTAATGTGGAATTGAAGACCTGAAGGAGATAAAGAAAATCCATCTACATCTAGGGCTTGAACATCAGAAGTTCTTCTAAAGGACAGGAAAGAGAGAAGAGTGGCCAATTTGGCTGATAATTGTTTCAGAGATAACATAGGGTTATCCGGCCATGACTGAAACAAAGAGAGAATCTTAGAAACACCCCAAAGTGATTTATATTTAGATTGAGGAGAAATCCTAAGACGTATGCCCCTTAAGAGATGAGATATAAGGGGATCCTTACCTAAGGGTACTCCGTTTATGGCAATATGAGCGGCTGATATGGCCAAACTGAATAGATTTATCATGCAGTAAGCCTTTTCTTGTTCGAAAAGGTGTGCCAAAAAGTTGGATACCGTTACTGGAGGTGCTGAAAAGGGATCAGCACGTTCTTCCAGGCACCAACAAACCCAGACTGATTAGGCAGCCAAGTAACACTGCCTAGTTCCTGGAGCCCAGGAGTCTCAGAGAAGACCCTGAGCTGTGCTTGAAAGGCCTGAGGGATCCCAGGAGCCCCTGAAACAGTCCACACTAGGAGATAGAAGGATCCGTCTAGGACCAATGGGTGAGGGGCTCCCTCCATGTTCATCAGGAGATCCTGAAAAGGTGGGATTAGGAGAGGGGGTGACACAAAAGTTCTTACAGGGCTGGGAACCAAAAGGGAGTGATCATCACTAAAGAGATCTGGAGTCTGTGAATAAATGCTAGGACTCTGGAGATCAAGGAGAATGGGGGAAAAGTGTAAGTTCCATGCATGGGCCAAGTCTGTAGAAAGGTGTCTGAGGCTTGAGCGCCTGGGTCTGGTAACCAACTGAAGTAAATTGGAAGTTGGTTCAAGATGCAAAAAGGTCTATGGATAAGGGACCTCTGAGCATGAGAATCTGGAGAAAGATCCATCTGTTCAGTTTCCAGTCGCTGGTGTCTCTCCAGTATCTGGAAAACCAGTCCGCTATGACATTGGACTGTCCTGGAAGATATTCTACCACTACTAATAAACTGTTTGCAAAGCAGAAGTGGTAGAATTGTCTTGTTAAATTCGACAAGGTCAGTGATCTGGTGCCCCCTAATTTGTTGATATACTGGATAGCTGAGATGCTGTCCATCCGGAGGAGGACATAGTAATTTGTTAATGAGTTCTTGAAGGATTGGATGGCAAAGGAGCCTGCTATAAGCTCCAAGCAATTTATATGGAGTGATGACTCCTCCGGTGTACATTTGCCTTGTGTTGTTTTACAGTCACAGGATGCTCCCCATCCAAGGAGACTGGCATCGGATTCTACTATAAAATCCGGGGAGGATCCGAAAATAGCCCTGCCATTCCAGGCTTCCATGTTGTGAAGCCACCAGGATATCTCTTGCCTGACTTCTGGGGAAGAGTCACCAATTGGGCAAAGGAGGGATTTTTGTGAAGGTGAGAATGGTCCTGTAATACAGGGGACTCGGGAAGATCGCTTGGATGGAGGATGACAGAAGGCATATAATTCTGGCAAGTTGTCTAAGTTGAATATGGGATTTTCTCAGAGATGATCTGAGTTCCTTCCGGATAGTGGTCACCTTCTTTTCTTGGTGAGCAAGGGTAGCTGACACTGACTGAATCTACCATGAAACCTAGGAATTCTAGGGATTGGGAAGGGGTTAGGAGAGTTTTGTTGTGGTTGATGACAAACCCTGTTCTGTAGGAGATTTATAGAGAACTTGAGGTGATTGAGAAGGAGATGCTTGTTTTGGGCCAGAATAAGGATATCGTCTAGATAGAGGATAAGCCTGATGCCCCTGCTTCTGAGAAAGGCAGCTACCGGTCTCATAATCTTGGTGAAACACCAGGGTACTGAGCTGAGACCAAAAGGATGGCATGTGAACTGCCAGAGTTCTCCGTTCCATAGGAACTGTAAATAATGATGGAACGCTTGATGCATAGGAACTGTTAAGTAGGCATCTTTAAGTTCTAGGTGAACCATCCAGTCCTGGCTCTGTAGGTTTTTTCTGAGGAGGTGTATACCCTCCATCTTGAAGTGGCGATAAATGTGTGGAGGTTTGTTCTATAGCTCCTTTTAAGAGGAGTTGATGTAATTCTGCGTCTATCAGTTCCTGCATGGACAAAGGAAAGGGAATAGGGTTGGGAGGGAGAGGCTGTGATGGGAGCTGAAAGAATTCTATGTGGAATCCTAAAACTGTCTGCAAGATCCACTGGTCTGAGGTCATGGTCTCCCAGGTATTGAAATAAGAGGCATGTCTGCCCGCTAACTTTACGGGGAAAACAAGTAGGGGTAAAGGACTCACCTTGAATAGTGGCGACTTGAGGGGTTTGTTGGTGACCTCGAGCTCTGAAAGGTTGCCCTATAGTGGGGAATAGAGGTCTGATGTAAGGTACATATTGTTGATTTTAGAAGGAGCCTCTGAATGCTGCTCAGCTGGGTGAACGGCCCCTGAATCGTCCAGCCCTGGCAAAAACTCCTCTGTTGTATAGTACTCTATGTACATTAGCCTGTGCCCTATATAGGGATGTGAAAGTTCAAACATATTGGTTTAAATCCCAAATGAAGTATTCACTGAAAAGCAAGCCTTTGGATGAGGAGCCCCCTTCAATTCAAGTCATGTCCGCTAGTTTGGGGTCCAATCTGGATAATGCAGCTCTGCGTCTCTGTAGAGAGGGCCATGTTGGTATTTCCTAGGTACATATAGTTCTCTGGGCCCATTCCCTGACCTGATGAGGGTCTAGGGGTTGAAAAGTTATAACTGCTTTGCCAGCAAGCTGAAAAATTTGGGTAATGGGGCCCACCAACAGTTTGTCTTGGGCCGATTTAAGGGACCGATCTATGCCCCATCTAGGGTCTCTCCCACCCCTGGTAAGGAAGGTAACAATGGTGGAATCAAGTTCAAGGGTGGAAGGATCCCTATCCAGGAGGACCGGTATAGGACATTCCACCCTTAATTTATTTCTGGTGGGATTTGGGAGGGGTTTCCTTAACCAAATTTGAAGAAACTGTACAATATGAGGAGAAGGTGACCATTCGTATGACCTAGGGTGTCTAATGTGGTCCAGGTCAAACATGGGTTGACCTAAGGGGTCTAATATTGTCTGGGCAGGATATTTAAATTAATACTCTCTTGGGTAAGGGGAATTTCATGGAGCTCCTCTGGTCAATCCTCCTCTAACTCATTATCTGATAAATACCCTTCAGGGTAGTATTTTTTCTTTCAATTGGGAGGTTTAGTATTATCATTTTATCATTATTATCATCCCATATTGTTACCCTAGGGATAGGGGTTAAGGCAGGCTTGTTTCTTTTATCCAGGGGGTTCTCCCTTGATGTTGAGATTGTTCTGTGCATTTCTTTGAGGGCTCTGAGGATTCAGATTGGTTTAGTGTCAGTTCTGAAGGTTCTAGTGTCTCCTGTATCATATTCTTAACTATGAAGGCAATATCCCCTAGAGCTGAAGAGACTGCTTGGGATACAGAGGCAGTAACCATAGATTGTATATTGATACATTATTTCTTCAGGTAGTAATGCTAGATATAAATCTTGCTGCCAATCGTTAGCAAAGTTTCTGTTATCTTTATGCTGTAAAACATAATACATATGTATGTCCCCTATTATTATTCCATTTTCCTTATATGTCACAAAACATTGAATAACAATCGTTATTTGCCCATAATATTTCCTATTTGCTATAGGCAATTTAAAGTTACAAATTCGAAAGAGTAGTTAGATTCCAATAACATCTGGTGATAAAATGACTGTGGTGTGACGTCGCAAGCGTGCGTAGACCACAAAGATAAAACTCCTCTACCAAGATGGTCGCCCGAGAGCCATGTGACGGCAAAGAAGCAAGCAACGGCGATCCTGATTGGTTGTTCTATTTAGATACAGATTATCAGCAAAACGGTAATTGTATAAAGTGCGGAATCACCAATGTAAAATCTATTACCATATATAGTAGAAACCGAAAGTTGGTAATTGGAAATAAGAATAAGAAATAGAATAAAATAAATAAGATAAAGTATTATTAGAAAAGAGATAAAGTCATAAGACAAGAGAAAGATCCCCTCTCAATGAATAAGCAGAATAGATTAAAAAAAAGAAAAAAAGAGAGGCCTAGATTACGAGTTTTGCATTAGAGGCTATGCGGTGCTAACGAGCAGTTTTGTCTCACCGCTCACTTACCTGCAGCACTGGTATTAAGAGTTTTCAGAAACCCGGCATTAAAAGACAAGAAGTCTTTTGCTCATTACCACACTCCAATACCAGCGCTGCTTAAAGGGACACTGAACCCAATTTTTGTCTTTTGGGATTTTTGGGATTCAGATAGAGCATGCAGTTTTAAGCAACTTTCTAATTTACTCCTATTATCAAATTGTCTACATTCTCTTGGTATCTTTATTTGAAATGCAAGAATGTAAGTTTAGATGCCGGCCTATTTTTGGTGGACAACCTGGGTTGTTCTTGCTGATTGGTGGATAAATTCATCCACCAATAAACAAGTGCTTTCCATGGTTCTGAAACAAAAAAATAGCTTAGATGCCTTCTTTTTTAAATAAAAAAGCAAGAGAACGAAGAAAAATTGATAATAGGAGTAAATTAGAAAGTTGCTTAAAATTGCATGCCCTATCTGAATCACGAAAGAAAAAAATTTGGCTTCAGTGTGCCTTTAAGTCAGCGGTGAGCAATCCAATCCAATCATCCAATAGGATTGAGCTTGCATTCTATTGGCTGTTCCAATCAGCCAATAGAATGCAAGCTCAATCCTATTGGCTGATTGGATCAGCCAATAGGATTGAACTTCAATCCTATTGGTTGATTGCATCAGCCAATAGGATTTTTTCTACCTCAATTCCGATTGACTGATAGAATTCTATCAGCCAATCAGAATCTAAGGGACGCCATCTTGGATGACGTCACTTAAAGGTACCTTCATTCATCTTTAGTCGTAGGATGAAGAGGATGCTCCGCGTCGGATGTCTTGAAGATTGACCCACTCCACGCCAGATGGATGAAGATAGAAGATGCCATCTGGATGAAGACTTCTGCCCGTCTGGAGGACAACTTCGCCCGGCTTGGATGAAGACTTCTCCGGGCTTCGTTGAGGACTTCGGCCCGGCTTGGATGAAGACTTCTCCCGGTAAGTCGATCTTCAGGGGGTTAGTTTTAGGTTTTTTTAAGGGTGTATTGAGTGGGTTTTATTCTTAGGATAGGGTTTGGGCCTGCAAAAGAGCTAAGTGCCCTTTTAAGGGAAATGCCCATCCAAATGCCCTTTTCAGGACAATGGGGAGCTTAGTTTTTTTTAGATAGTATTTTGTTTGGGGGGTTGGTTTTGTGGGTGGTGGCTTTTACTGTTGGGGGGTTGTTTGTATTTTTTTTACAGGTAAAAGAGCTGATTACTTTGGGGCAATGCCCCGCAAAAGGCCCTTTTAAGGGCTATTGATAGTTTAGTTTAGGCTAGGTTTTTTTTTATTTTGGGGGGGCTTTTTTATTTTGATAGGGCTATTAGATTAGGTGTAATTCGTTTAAATATCTGTAATTTGTTTATTATTTTCTGTAATTTAGTGTTTGTTTGTTTTTGTACTTTAGCTAATTTAATTTAATTTAGGTAATTGTATTTAATTTAGTTAATTTAATTATAGTGTAGTGTTAGGTGTTAGTGTAACTTAGGTTAGGTTTTATTTTACAGGTACTTTTGTTTTATTTTAGCTAGGTAGTTATTAAATAGTTAATAACTATTTAATAACTATTCTACCTAGTTAAAATAAATACAAACTTGCCTGTAAAATAAAAATAAACCCTAAGCTAGGTACAATGTAACTATTAGTTATATTGTAGCTAGCTTAGGGTTTATTTTATAGGTAAGTATTTAGTTTTAAATAGGAATAATTTAGTTAATGATAGTAATTTTATTTAGACTTATTTAAATTATATTTAAGTTAGGGGGTGTTAGGGTTAGGGTTAGACTTAGATTTAGGGGTTAATACATTTAGTATAGTGGCGACGACGTTGGGGGCGGCAGATTAGGGGTTAATAAATGTAGGTAGGTGGCGGTGATGTTAGGGACGGCAGATTTATGGTTAATAATATTTAACTAATGTTTGCGAGGCGGGAGTGGGGCGGTTTAGGGGTTAATATGTTTATTATAGTGGCGGCGACGTTAGGGGTGGCAGATTAGGGGTTAATAAATATAATGTAGGTGTCAGCGATGTTGGGAGCAGCAGATTAGGGGTTCATAAATATAATGGAGCAGCAGATTAGGGGTTAAAAATTTTATTATAGTGTTTGCAATGTGGGAGGGCCTCGTTTTAGGGGTTAATAGGTAGTTTATGGGTGTTAGTGTACTTTTTAGCACTTTAGTTATGAGTTTTATGTTACGGCGTTGTACCATAAAACTCATAACTACTGACTTTTAAATGCGTTAGGACTCTTGACAGGGTTGAGTGTACTGCTCACTTTTTGGCCTCCCAGGACAGACTCGTAATACCGGCGCTATGGAAGTCCCATAGAAAAAAGACTTTACGAAGTTTACATAATTTGTTTTGCGGTAAGGCCAAAGAAGTGTGTGGTACACCTAAATCTTCAAGACTCGTAATACCAGCGGGCGTGAAAAAGCAGCGTTAGGACCTCTTAACGCTGCTTTTTTGCCCTAACACACAACTCATAATCTAGCCGAGAGTCTTTAGATTAAAGATATAAATTATCCAAATTGCAAGACAAATTTTTTTTATTTTTTTTACATCACCTTTCTGCTGGAGAGGAGTAAAGAAAGAGGAAGAGCATTGTCCAGAGTCCTGCTATATTATATGGACTATGTTCTGATTAGTTGTGCTGAGATACTATGTTGCTTGTTTTCTGTACTTGTATTACTGCTGGAGTTTTAGTAAGTAAAGAAAGTAAAGCAAAATAGGAGCCTCCTATCTTGTCAGAAAATTATCTCACTTAATGTACTTCATTTACAAAAAGTTGCTTACAAGCTCATTATGAGTATAATATAAGCTTTGGCAACAGATACTTTATTGAATATATACAATTCATGAAAATGGCTAGGTCTTTAGTAATGTCAAGGATAGGACACCCAATGGATGTCAGGATATAATATGACTGTCTATTTAAGGTAATGATCTACCACATGTAGATGGGAGTTATCTGTTATGGCATAACCTTATTTAAACAACCTAACTCCTGTTTACCTTGCTTAGTTATTCTCAAGGATGTTGATAGTCTAGATGCACTCTATCTCTAAACCGCTTGTTAATACATGGGCTACATCTGGAGATTATCAAATTAGTAACTTCCTACACACAGCTAAGAACTTAAACAGAACAGTCTCAAAAACAGAGTTTATCATCTCAAACTGGACTCCTAAAGTTCCGGATACCTACAGCTCCCGGGTTCATTCCAATATTTGCAACTTTTGATTGTTCTTACTCTCACCTTTTATTCAGCGTATCATTCTGTATTTCCAATTCAGGGAGTTGTAAAGCTCAGTAACATAGTCTATATACCGCAGCAGCTGGCATTTCTACTGTGAACATCATCAGGGGATTGTAACCACGCTTGAAAATAGGCAGAGTTCCAGAGTCTACCACTTAACCTTCAGTTGATACAAAACTCTTACCTGAAGCCAGTCTCTTCTTCCACCACCTACTGTAAACCAAAACTCTGAAGAGAGATCCAGTCTGTGCAGGGAAAATTACACAAGCGGTAAATCTAATTGTAAGTCTAATTGTAATATCTCTCTCTCTCTATCTCTCTCTCTCTCTCTCTCTCTCTCTCTCTCTCTCTCTCTCTCTCTCTCTCTAGAAAACAATAGAATGTTGAACAGTAGATTTTCCTTGTCACAGAAAAACTTTGTAAAAATGACCACAAAAGATCATTATAATGGGGCATTGTAGCCAGTAATATGTATTAGTATTTAATACTAATATTTTTCTTTGGAATGCCATAAAAACAATCAATCTGAAGTGAATACTAAATTGTATAAATTATGCTGATTAGCTCATTTGAATTTGTTATATATTTTATTTCCTGTGAATTAAAATGTTTACAAATTTGTCTTTTACCTTTATTTGAAGTAGCTACTTTTTAAGGTTGGAACCTCCATGCATATTGACAATTTCGGTACTGCAGTTATGGCTACAAAAAGCTAGGTAAACAAGAGATATCAGCAGAAATCTAGCTCCCAGGGTAGGATAGAGAGCCCAGCCCTTTTAAAGGATAATACTGCATCCAATCCATCTACTACTTGCCTGAATCCACTGTCCATTTAAAGTACCAAACTAGCTGGCTTTAATTGGCATTACAAGTGGATTATTTATTTAAGAGGAACATTGTAGGCATGCAAATACTCTCATACCTCCTCGTGTCCAGGTGTGTGTTGATTAAATATAGAAAGAAAGGAAAGAACGTTAAAAAGAAAAGAGAAAAGAGAAAAAGAAAAGGGAAAATATAAGAGAAAATGAAAGAAAAAAGAGAGATAAGGAGAAAGCGAGAACAAGAGAAAGAGAGAGAGAGAGAGAGAGAGAGAGAGAGAGAAAGAGAGGTAGAGAGAAAGAGAGAGAAAGCAAGCAAAATAAAGAGAGGGAGAGAAGGAAATAGAAAGAGAAAGAAAGAAAGAAAGAAAGAAAGAAAGAAAGAAAGAAAGAAAGAAAGAAAGAAAGAAAGAAAGAAAGAAAGAAAAAATAAGGAAAGATTAAAAGAAAGTAAGAAAAAAAAGAAAAAAAAGAGAGGGAGAGAGAGATCTAGTTATGCTTGTAGGACTTAACAGTCAACAGCAGGTTTCCATAATCTTTGCTACATTTCTCAGACAGTTGCCTACTTATTTGACCTTCATCCTCCAGGGCATGTTGTAATGGTTAGATAAAGCTGCCTCTGTCAGATATAATTATTGTATCTATAAACCCTGTCACACATAATTATCTTATCCATAAGCACACCGTTAGTAACACTAGGAAATATTATCACTATGTGAACATAAACAAACAAGCTTTAATTAAACCATATATTTACATAGCAGAATGTACATAAATGAATTTATTTGGACAAAGGAATTTTAGTGAATGCATCTACTCTGGAATTTTATGTCGTTCATTTTCATAAAAAATATTATGCTATGCTGTCTGTAGACAGGCATTAAATATCACATATGTTTTGATAATGATACAACAGCTATAAAAAAATACTAGATTTCTTAAACTACATAATTTCTTTGTAATTAAATTTAGATGATATTCCTAGATTTTTTACAGAAATTCAAACACTATTCAGCAGTCCCATTTCTCCGATTTTCAGAATATATGCATACTTTAAAACATTATTTGTTCTGTCTTAGTCTTTGTTGCATGGTACTAAAGAAAAGACAAGATAACTATAGTTCTTGGGATCAGAATAAAGGTTCCAATGTGTATATAATATATAAATTGCCTTCAACACAGCTTCAACAAGGCATAGACCGCAAAACTTTATAAGACTAAGGGGTCTATTTATTATAGTGCCGACGGACATGATAGGATGTAGCATATCATGTCCACCGCACATCTATAAATGCTGACAGCGTACGCTGTCGGCATTTATCATTGCATCAGCAGTTCTTGTGAACTGCTAGTGCAATGCCACCCCCAGCAGATTCGCTGCCAATCGCCCGCTAGCAGGGAGTGTCAATCAACCCGATCATATTCGATCGGGTTGATTTCTGTCCGCCGCCTCAGAGCAGGTGGACAGGTTATGGAGCCGTACGGAGCTTGATAAATTGACCTCTATATACACATAAATAAATTGCTAAAGTTGCAAAACAGTAATGCTATATTTCTCCATTATTATCTTACCAGCAAAGGAGTTTTATGTGGTTTCCAGTTGGATTTTGCATTACGTTTAACATCAGAGATACTTTCATTCGGATATTATGTAACATCTGTATTCCAATGCATGCAAGTCTGTGAAAATCCTTTGTGAACCTCATCTTGAAAAGCCGGTTAAAGGGATATGAAACCAAATTTTTTCTTTCAGGATTTAAATAGAGCATGCATATTATCATTTTTTCTTTGTTCTCTTGGTATCTTTATTTGAAAAGCAGAGATGTAATGTAAGCTTAGGAGCCTGCTAACTAAGCTTGTTTTGTAGAGAATTAAGCATTGTACTTGAGCACAATCCAAAATATAACTGTAAAGCTTAGTGCTTCTTAAAACCATTATTATATATACAGTAGTATTGCACAGCACTACATGGAGAACTCCAATACGTGTGTATTAATGGCTTAGAACACCATCAGCTTAAAGGGACAGTCAACTCCAAAAATGTTATTGTTTAAAAAGATAGATAATCCCTTGATTACCCATTCCCAAGTTTTGCACAACCAACTCATTTATATTAATATACTTTTGACCTCTGTGATTACCTTGTATCTAAGCCTCTTTTGAAAGCACCCTGATCACATGGCTATTTATATATTATCTATTGACTTGCAATTTAGCCAATTGATGCAGTGTCATCCATAACCCACGAGAGAGAGCACATTTTTATCTATATGGCCCACATGGATTAGCAGTCTCTTGTTGTGAAAAGCTAATATAAAAGCATGTGATAAGAGGCTGTCTGTAGTGGCTTAGAAAAGGTTATAAAGTATATTAATATAACAATGTTGGTTGTGCAAAGCTGGGGAATGGGTAGTAAATAATAATTTTGGTGTTGACTGTCATTTTAATGCTCAAGTGATATCCAACATGAATTTTACCGTGCACCTGCCTAGAAGTCCATTATGTGTGGGATTTAGTGCATTTAGAGACGGATTTTGATCCAACAAGCCATTTTCAGAGAGAATTACAACAGCTTCTTGATGACAGCTTTAAAGAAGGCTTTTTAGATTTAACCACTTGTCAGTTTTTGTGTGTGGTGAAACCAGTAATCCTCACTTTCAAACATCTACCTAAGGAGCATAAAACATCCTAAAAAGTGTCTAAGCAGGTTGTCAGAGGACAAGTTATAAGGATTAAACATAATTAAACAAAGTATGACAGCTATGGGACATAAGTGGATGCTCTGTCTAGGAGACTTTTGGCCAAGAGCTACTCCAGCAATCTAATAAGAAACACTCACTCATGGATAAACACCACAGACAGAGAAGATTTACTTCATGCCAATGTTAAGAGATAATGGGTGCCCTTTGAAGGGGTGAAGTTTGTCACACACTGCAATAATAAATACCACCAAAAATTGAATATAGTGAAGACACTTTTCTAAGCTCTGTCAGCAGATAATGGCTTAGTAGATACAGTAAGGAAGGGTTGCAGTTATGTATTTACTGTAGGAAGGTCCAATCAATAGGTATCCTCCACTAAAATGAAAAATCACAGAACATCTAAAAGCTCATGGTTACTTTGTAGACGAGTCTACAGATGTAGCAATCTAAGTTGTAAAGATTGTGATTTTGTTTCAGTTGGGGAAACCTTTACTAGTACCAATACAGGAGAAGTGTTTAGTCGGAGGTCCTGTGCCAACTTCAGGTTAGTGTATGCAATTTATCTTCTTACCTGTGTCGAGTGTCAGATTCAATATGTTGGGATCACCAAAAGATAAGTCTGCACAAGAATACACAACAATCTATCAAATATAAAAGCAGGTTCAATGTTGTTAAGGTAGTTGGGTAAAGGATGTGACATTTTCCCAAATTTCCTAAGAGGAAGGTATTTTGGATACATAGGCTAAGAATGAGAGCTACACAAGGTTTAAACTCAAAATATAATGTAATAAATTATTGGCATTAGTATAGCCTATGTGTAATTTTCCTCCCACTCTGGACCATTCGTTCTCAATCTTTGATTATCTATATATGCTGAACAAATTTTTATCTACATATATGGCATTGAAATTGTTTTGCATATACTTGCATGAAAGATCCCACATGAATTGGTATTTGTGTGTGATTGATTTTTCCTGTCCTGTATTTGCATTGCACTATTCATATATCTTTATTTCCAATGTTTCATTATAAATGGATGAATTATAGTGTCCAAAGTTTGTGGCAACCATGTATATAAGGATTTATTGAGTGCAGTAGATTTTGTTTAGAAATGCACATTACTGCAGCCACATTGTGTTAAAAACTGTATGATGTCATTTTAAAATGCGCTGAATGGATAATGTTTTTATTAATGAGAAAGTACTTTATAGTTTTTTTGTTTTTTTTTTAATAGTTTTTTTATTGAGTTTTTTTCAGGTTACAACAAAAAGTTTACGATATTGGAAACATACAATTTACGTGTACACAGTGTTTTCATACCTTCTCAGTAGTAAAACTATCCGAAATACAACTAAACATATTGAGAGTACATGCGACTAAATAAAAGCAGGAGTCTATGGATAGAGATCACACAATAATACGTTCTTAGAGGCAATAACTGTCTTAGATACAAATAAGCAAGTTGTGTATACACGTCTTAAAATAAAAATGAGAATCTTTGCACAGAGATCACACAATAATACTTTCTTAAAGGCAATAACTGACTGAAAAACAAGTAAACAGGTTGGATATAATGAAACCTCAGTTTTTCTTTTGTAAGGTAGATCACTAGAGTAACTACAGTATCTATATACAGTGAATCCCTGCTAATAATATCTATAAGCAACTGTTAGCTACTGTTAATACATTTTGGGAGCTCATATCCTAGGCCTCCATGGAGCTCCTATATTACTCTTTCTTGCCCCCCTATAGATATTAACTCTTGGAGAAGCATAAACAACATCTAACATTAATCTACAATAATAAAAAGAAAGATACCAAAAGGACAACTGATTATTCAAAAGAAAAAAAAAGCATAAAAGTTCATCGACATTAGTACTGGGTATCAGATCCCCTCTCTGCTGTGAAAACTCAGTAAGTTAGCCCACACCAGACTTGAAAAGGCTGTGGCAATATAAGTGAGAAGTCTTCTCTCTCTGTGAATGGTGTAACAAGTGTCGGGTCCCCAGCCATGCCAGAGAAGGGTCAATACCATCTTCTGTTAGTCCCTGCGTTTTCCATCCCTCCATTGATGCAAGACCATCTGAAACTTTGAGGTCACTGGAGCTTGTCTGCTTGTCTTGGGGAGAACCGGGCACTGACACAATGTCCCCTTTGTATATTAGGGAGTTCAATGAGAGAATTGTTCCCAAGTGCTGTGTAATAACTTGGCAATCTGTATCCTCTAGAAATGTCCAATCTATCAGGCCATTTACCCCAGGCTCTTCCAACCTAGTGTCTTCCTGTCCATAGTTTGACTGTCTATCTTGAGAGGAGTAGGATACTGTCGCCAAAGCCCTATTGTGTACAGAGGAGTCTTTTGCTGGGGGCTGTGCGATCCCTCTGTAATGAAGCCCTTCCTGTAATATTGACCGTACGTCTTCCTCATGCTCCTCCCGGTCAGTACCTTTATGTATGAGCGTCTGACTCGGGTTTAGTTGCATCGGTGGATACAATCTACTGTATGGTGGCTTTACCACTATTTCAAGGAGGGTGCTTAGATCTCTCTTCAGTGCTGTAAAATGGTCATCTAGTAGCTGCGTCACCGTCTTCTCCCATATATCTAGGTGAGCCATAGTGAGAATGAGATGACTTCAGGTCCGTTGGAGCTATTCCCTGGTTAAACGGGTTTGATATTGTCCAAGTGAGTGATACGTTAAAGGCACTGCAGTCCGACTACGACTGCTTTACCCAGCGTTCCAGCTGGGGGGGGTCTGAGGCCGTGAGTTAGGCCGCCACCTGAGGTCTCAGTTGCCCGGATTAGGGCTCCGCATTCATTAATACACCGGATTTAGGATTAATATTGTCCCCAGGGTTTGAGGAGCTCAAATGTATATTTTATCTTATAAACTAATCCAGTGTGTTAGTCTAAACCAGCGGGTTAGCTAAATCTTTGCCAGAGCTCCTGATATTGCGACCGATCATGGCCGCCGCCCGGACACACCCCCACCTTATAGTTTTTAAGCTCCATAGCCAGAAGGTGAATCCTAGCAAAGACTACAGCTGATGCCTAAACGTGTCAGCTGATTAATCCGGCTCCATATGGCTGAATGTCTGGTGCTTCCTTGCATCATTTTTTTTATTGATCTTTAATAAAAGTTATGTTTATTCGTTATACCTGGTGCTCCTCATGCTCTTTATTTGGTAGGGATTTAGTGCACCCATGATATCCAAGATGGAGATGTTAGCACGCCCTAGATTAATGCTCAAAAGATAAAAATAACTTTGGGATTGTAAGATAAGTACTAAAATAGAAGCACTATTGATTGAGATTGATCTTGAGTGTTGATAACACATGGCTAAAGTTCTGTTCAGTAGATGCTCATTATAGTTGATGAGCAGGACACTGACATTGACTAGTAGCTATGTGGATCTGCTCTTCCTGCTTTGTGGAAGTTGAACACATATTAAGCTGAGGTCATGAATGCAAAGAGTACACGCTCTAATGAATTAAAGGACATAATGTTTGCTATAGAAAGTTGCTTAATTTATTGTAATTTTAGCTGGATTTTCCTATTATATTGACTAAACTTTGGCAATTGAAATAATTTGGCGTGGGGGCGGGGCTAAGCAGTAGCCATGATAGGGTGCATCTTCCAAATGCTCTAAGGAATTTACACATAAACTGTCAAATATCTCCTGGACTGTTCAGAATCCTTCATTCCTGAAGTCACCATAAGCCACCCTGATTTGTGCCGACACAATTTATATAAGAACTGCAGCACTTGTGTATTTAACAGCATTGATCTACGCCAAATAGATATTAGGTGACAGCCTGCTGCAAACGCCATCTATCCTCCCCTAGAGCTCTGAGGTTATTGGGCTCAACATAGCTACTCAACATGAGGAGGAACATTATATAACCATACGCACACTGCTTATTAATTTCAAATGTGTCAAAGATTGTCGCATCTTCTTCTTCTTTTTGCCCTGATAATGGAACCTTTGGCGACCAAGCTTCGGTCAACCCCCTCCGTCCAGCCCCTAATGCTTTACGATGTTCCGCAGGTTCTGGCACTGTTTGCGGATGATTTGACAGTATTCCTATCTGAACTGGAAGAATCGCTTCCTGAACTGTTCAAAATATTGGCTGAATTTGCAAATTTAACATATTATAAACTTAATTACAATAAGACAGAAGCCTACGCTATAGGCCTGTCCGAGACCACATTAGAGACCTTGAGAGGGTCTTACCCTTTTAAATGGTCCACTGAAGGACTAAAACATTTGGGTATAATGCTCTCTCATGATCCCAAACAAATTGTGGCCAGACTGTTGCTGGCTGGAAAGTTTTGGAGGTGTCTTGGACGGGTAGGGTCGTGGCTGTGAAGATGCTGTTGCTTCCAAAGCTGACTTACCTATTTAGGTGCCTCCCGGTTGCAGTCCCAGCATACCTTCTCAACCATTTCCAGTCTGTCTTTACAAAGTACATTTGGAAGGACTGTCATGCGAGGCTACCTCTGACCCAACTACAAAAAACAAAAATATGTGGGGGCATCTGTGTGCTTAATATCACCTATTACTACAAAGCAGCTATGCTCTCACATATAACTGCTTGGGGGGTTAAAGATTGCTCCTCTCGCTGGTTCCAAATAGAACAGGGTTCGTTACCTGCTGGAGTCGACTTGGCTGACCTTATATGGATTCCGGACCATGCGGAGGTCCTAAATGGAATCCATAATTGCATACTCAAGACCTGCCTGAGACTTTGGAAGGAATTACGATCCCTCAATTCAGTTGTGCTGCACCCCTCCCCAATACATTCAATTAAGGCTTTGTTGCATTGCCTCCCTGACTCCCACCCCAAGAAGTGGGAGACCTTGGAGATCAGACTGATTTCGGATCTGTATAGAGGGGACGCATTAGTTATCCCACCCCACGCCTACCCAACGGACAACTTCCCCAGAGAGCTACAGTTCAAGTACCTTCGCCTGGTCTCACTCCTCCTGTCTTGGGGATTTCAGAAATCGAACACGCGAGTCCTCACCAAGTGGGAGAGGAGATGGTTGATGGGCAGATCTCTACGGGGAACCCTATCGTTCCATTACAAAGCTCTACTCGACTCCTTCCGCTTCATTAAAACCCAGTCTACAGAGGACTGGGAGAGGGACCTGGGGGTGGTGGCCTCTGATGGGACTTGGCAGCGCGCTCTCCAGGATGTCAACGCAGCAGTTCGGTGCTCTAATCTTATACATTAAAATCCTACTCAGGTGGTACTGGGTCCCGACCAGGTTGCACAGAATATTCCCCTCCCGTTCAGCGGAATGCTGGATGGGTTGCACGCAATGAGGTACACACCTACACGTCTGGTGGGAATGCCCCAGGCTGGGAACCTTCTGGACTCAGGTAGCGGACTTACTAAGACAATTACGTTTGACTGACAGTCTTACTGGAGACATGGCACTTTTTCACCTTGGACTGCAGGATCTCCCAAAACCAACCTAACTACTTTGTGTTATCATTCTCCTGACAGCAAAACTTGTTATAGCTAGACAGTGGACAAAAAACACACTTCTATCACTTGCCCCAGTACTGGAGACCTTAGACTATATTCAAAAAATGGAAGAATACGCGTTGAGAGTTGAGGGCCACTATGACCTCTATTGCTCTATCTGGTTCTTATGGGATGAACATAGGAGGGTTGGAGATACATCTGGGCGAACTCCTAGACCAGCTGACGGTCAGGTTGCTCCATAATACTTTAGGCTAGTCTTGACTGATGGTGGCCCGATCATCCCTTCATGGTCTCCTGGACCCCCTATGTTGTTTGTTTTTTTCTTTTTTTTGTTTGTTTTTTTTTTCTCCTGCCCCTACCTCCCCCCTAGAAGAGGTTCTTCAGGTTTCTATACCTCCCATTACCCCACTATGTTTGTTTGATATGTCATGCTTTAAAGTTTAAAAATTTACATATTGTTCATTACGGATTGCTCTACTCTGTCTTCTGATAAGTACCAGCTACCAGATCCCGACTGTGGATCTATTTTACATTGTTGACGCCAGAGTGTTTCACTATCTAAAAAAGGAGGCAACAATGAAGGAGAAAACCATAATTCAATTAGTGTTTTGTTTATGCTTGTTTACGGTGCGCAATTACTGTTTGGTATTATTACCTAAAATGTTGTTCTTCATTCTGAGGTTGTAACTCTGATTTCCATTGCCTTAATAAAAATATTTTTGAAAAAAAAAAAAATGTGTTAAAGCTTTGATAACCTATCTCTGATGTTACACCAAAGAGATCTAACAAACCTGCCTTGTCATACCATAAGACCGGAACCTGACGCGTTAGTCAGTGCCCAGAAAATGAAGACCATAATCGTGCAGCATGATGTGCTGCAAGAATGTCTGCATTCCAACTCTCTACACATAAAAAGAGAGTGAAGAAGATCTGAGGAGACCCACGGCAGTACTTCACCCCTCCTTCTCAATACAATGCCAAGGCTCTCCAAATCTGGCAGAGGCGGCCTCAGGCTGCCATCGCAGGTTGTTTCATACCATAACAGCGGAAAATATGGAGGTTCCACCACCAAATTGCTGCTCCCGGATGGCAGAGAGTGGTCTATCACCGGCGTCTCTCAAGAGGGAAGCGGACGATCCCTCGGGGGGTGGCCTGAATATCCACGGCCTCTCTGCACTTAAACTAGCAACATCTCTCCTCAAAGCGAGTCGGTAAGGAGACACAAGTCAGGACACTGCAGATTCTCAAACAGCCCTTCCCTGTTGGACTGATCCTGAAACGAAATTATGGGACGCAGTACTCTCGGTCACATTCCCACCAACAATTATCACGAGCACTTCTATGCCAAAGTCCCTTTTGCCCAAACTCAGAACGGGTCATTGGCTAAGGCAAAATGACTCTCCTGACTCTATTACTCAGAGGGGAATAGGCTGGCACTCTCTACAAACAAGCTAGAAGAAGATTGCCCCTTTTATCATATACCTTTCCATTTTCTGAGGTTTAATTATTTCTATAGTTCATATTTTGATTATTAGCCGTTCTTCACCTGTTGATTGCTATTAAACAGTACTTATATCTCATGCAAAAGGATGCCTTCTCCATAGTCTGTTCCACGGCTACCTAAACTTTTAAAGAAATCTGATCTGCACCATGATGTTCATAAATTGTCCCACCAACTGTTTTTTTAGTATTTCAACTATGTAAGTTGTATAGATAAATATCCACACAACCTTCTCAAAGTTACTGTTAAAATATAGTACTCATATTTTTCTAGCATAGTTCTGTTCAGCAATCACTTAGGAGTGTTCAATTTTCCTTTTAACTAATTTTCTGCTTTTTTACAAGGACTAGATTGTGCAGTCTTGTATGGACGGAAAACATTGTTATACTTGTGATAGTCTGCCTGTAAGTAGAGCTACTCTTAAGTGTAAGCGTGGGTTAAATATCCTGAGAAATTTTATTTTTATGTATCTAACCCTGGAACTTTGCATATAAAACTCTCTGCACCTATTATATATTCATATAATCCTAAAATATCTCACTATATCGACACCTACATACTTTGGCCTCTCTCAAGTGGTCTATAGTTACTAACCATACAAATTTGCCCATAATCTCACTCATGTATGGCCCACTTTTGCAATACACACCACCAAGTTACCCTTTGCGGTATTGAGAAACTCCAATTAATACAGGGAGTGCAGAATTATTAGGCAAGTTGTATTTTTGAGGATTAATTTTATTATTGAACAACAACCATGTTCTCAATGAACCCAAAAAACTCATTAATATCAAAGCTGAATATTTTTGGAAGTAGTTTTTAGTTTGTTTTTAGTTTTAGCTATTTTAGGGGGATATCTGTGTGTGCAGGTGACTATTACTGTGCATAATTATTAGTCAACTTAACAAAAAACAAATACTGTATATACCCATTTCAATTTTTTATTTTTACCAGTGAAACCAATATAACATCTCAACATTCACAAATATACATTTCTGACATTCAAAAACAAAAAAAAATAAAAAAAATCAGTGACCAATATAGCCACCTTTCTTTGCAAGGACACTTAAAAGCCTGCCATCCATGGATTCTGTCAGTGTTTTGATCTGTTCACCATCAACATTGCGTGCAGCAGCAACCACAGCCTCCCAGACACTGTTCAGAGAGGTGTACTGTTTTCCCTCCTTGTAAATCTCACATTTGATGATGGACCACAGGTTCTCAATGGGGTTCAGATCAGGTGAACAAGGAGGCCATGTCATTAGATTTTCTTCTTTTATACCCTTTCTTGCCAGCCACGCTGTGGAGTACTTGGACGCGTGTGATGGAGCATTGTCCTGCATGAAAATCATGTTTTTCTTGAAGGATGCAGACTTCTTCCTGTACCACTGCTTGAAGAAGGTGTCTTCCAGAAACTGGCAGTAGGACTGGGAGTTGAGCTTGACTCCATCCTCAACCCGAAAAGGCCCCACAAGCTCATCTTTGATGATACCAGCCCAAACCAGTACTCCACCTCTACCTTGCTGGCGTCTGAGTCGGACTGGAGCTCTCTGCCCTTTACCAATCCAGCCACGGGCCCATCCATCTGGCCCATCAAGACTCACTCTCATTTCATCAGTCCATAAAACCTTAGAAAAATCAGTCTTGAGATATTTCTTGGCCCAGTCTTGACGTTTCAGCTTGTGTGTCTTGTTCAGTGGTGGTCGTCTTTCAGCCTTTCTTACCTTGGCCATGTCTCTGAGTATTGCACACCTTGTGCTTTTGGGCACTCCAGTGATGTTGCAGCTCTGAAATATGGCCAAACTGGTGGCAAGTGGCATCTTGGCAGCTGCACGCTTGACTTTTCTCAGTTCATGGGCAGTTATTTTGCGCCTTGGTTTTTCCACATGCTTCTTGCGACCCTGTTGACTATTTTGAATGAAACGCTTGATTGTTCGATGATCACGCTTCAGAAGCTTTGCAATTTTAAGAGTGCTGCATCCCTCTGCAAGATATCTCACTATTTTTGACTTTTCTGAGCCTGTCAAGTCCTTCTTTTGACCCATTTTGCCAAAGGAAAGGAAGTTGCCTAATAATTATGCACACCTGATATAGGGTGTTGATGTCATTAGACCATTACCTAATATGCTTAATTGGTAGTAGGCTTTCGAGCCTATACAGCTTGGAGTAAGACAACATGCATAAAGAGGATGATGTGGTCAAAATACTCATTTGCCTAATAATTCTGCACTCCCTGTATTCTACAACAATAATTACTATTGCAGGTGCCCTTACCTATTCTTAGATAGCACAGATAATCCTTCTGGTCATCCCTACAGTCAGAGTACTTATAGCAATCCTCCTCATAGTAAATTATTCCCTGCATATGCCATGTGTTCAAAATTTTTATATATTTTTTATATATATATATATATATATATATATATATATATATATATATATATATATATATATATATATATATATATATATTATATATATATTTTCCCTAGCGGTGCTTACCTGCTGATAAACTTTGTTTTTGTTGTATGCCTACTATTACTCTACTTATATTCTATCTTTATTATTACTGTTATGCTTTATCATATTAGCAATCCAGGTACTTTAATTTTTACTCAGTATTACCTACATCAAAGTTTATTATTCATCATAGGGCCCTAAAGTGGCCGCCTTTCCATTGCCTATATCCTAGTGGCCTATGAGTGGTCACCCAAATAGTCACACACATAAGATACTATTAATATAAAATAGAGATTTCAGAAGTCTTTATTGTGTCATTCACCCTTTTCATATTATTTAAAAATGTTATTATTTCTTTGAACTTTTGTCAATATTGTCAATAATGTTATTTGGCAAACAATGTATGTTTTCTCTTTTTGCACAATCTCAATTAAAAATAATAATAATAATAATTTGGCGTGGCTCAGAAATAGAAGCCAAAAATAATTCAAGTGCCTATAATATGTTTCTGCATTGCTCTTCTAATGATTTGGAATAGGGGTATTATTAAATCCTCTCTTGTGTTTGCTAAATTAGTAGGGTCCATGCTATGAGGATTCAACTAGTTTTGTTGGAATGTGCAGTTGCAAGTTGTAGATGGGTAACACATATTTTAAATCTATGCATATGATTTTGTGGCTGTATTATGTAATAAATTAAAATTGGAATTAAACGTAACTAGCTGTTAATTTAAAGTTTATAATAGACAATATAAGTTATTTAACTTTAATACATTAAGGGCCAGATAACAAGTGGTGCACTAATTAACGCTCCCGCAAGAGCGTTAATTGCGCTAGAATTAAACTTTTTGGGACACTTTTTACTTTCACAAAACAGTTAACAAGAGCTCTAAACTCACGGTAATCATTTAAGCATTAATTGCGATTGCGCTCAAGTGATATCGTTTACTTTCAGCTCGTAAAATGAGCAGTAAGCCTTATAACTTGCAGGCAAATGTTTGCGCTCCAATCGTAATCTGGCGCTATATAAAACAATAATAATGTATAATAAAGTTTGAAGCTTAATCCTTAGTGAGAATTTGTGGTACACGTAATCTAATGCCTTTTGGCATCTCTAAATCTTACACGAAATATGGATAGATTTATTTTTATTGAACATACCCTTTACATCTTTAGAGGGCACAATTAGTAGAGACAATTGTAAACCTAAAGGCTTTTAAGCCCCTGGGTTAACTATGATTGATAGGTTCATCAGGACCTCTCTTCTTATTTTATTTATTCTCCCAAATAGAATAAACTGTACATGTATGATAAGGCTTTGAATAAATTCCATTTAGTGCAAAGTGCTAATCTTTTTAATATAATGTCTTTACAATGCAAATCCTTTTTTTGCAACAATATTTAATGTAAGTGCAGACTGCATGGTGACATCTCTTGCGAGCTATTGTTTGATAAATAATGTTAAGACTGTGGATTATGTACATAAAATATCCTATGAATAGAGCGATGTCATAGTAAAGCCTTTAGCGTTGCCTACCCCAAATAGTAATCACATAAAATACACTGTATTTTTAGATTACTCTAAGGCAGATATAACATTAAAATATATTTTACAACGCATACTTTTTAAAGAAGACAGTGTTACTAAAAAAAAAAAAAAAGAAGCATAGTTATACTTTGTCATTATGTTCTATCATTATGTTGTATATGCTACTTTAGCAATAAAGTGCCACATCTGTTATAACAGGTGCATCAATAAAAAAAAGTAATGCACCTCTGTATATGGAGATGTTTGTTAGTGTCACATAAAATATATCTTTATTTACATGTGTTTAATATACAAAAAAGTTAAACATCACTGCATTGAATAGAGTGTATTGAAAGGACATAAAAGGGAATTATAAAAGTTATCAAAGGTTTTCAACATATATGAGTGTTTGGTCATCAGGTGTATGCTCAGCAGGTCGCTTGCACAAGATACATTTTCCCAAAACCAGTGATAACGCTTCTAGAAAGCATTTTTGCAAACATAAAGATATATAAAAGTGCAAAAAGAAAATGCTGTAATGTGTTAGAACACTTTATTATTGTACTATTTCTTGCTTATACGTGTGTTAAACCCCCGCAAAGAGGTTAAAATAAGATCTAGACTAGAGCAGTAATGTTAGTTAGATAAACATACTTGGTGAGCAAATGACAATAGGCATGTGTGTAGATACCAATCTCCAGCCAGCCCCTGCATTGCTGCTGATGAGGATAAACACACATGATTTTCAAAAACGTATACCAAAAGAACAAAGAATATTTGATAATAGAAGTGAATTTAAATGTACATCTATGCCATGCGTTAGATAGATTTATGTTATGCAGTACAAAGGGCTATGTCCGACATGTTGGAAGCCCATGCAGTTTTGCTGCTTGTGGGCTTCCAGCATCTGCCTTCATATGGTAATGGATAACGATTGTTGCTCTATAACCATACGAAGGCAGATTGACAGATCGTTTCAGACAGTAACAATGTCTGTGTCACTGTCTATAACAATCTCCTTTGGTGCCAATGGGAGGTGTGGAAGGGATGTGGGTGGGCTGCCCAGAAGCAGAGGGGGGAAGGATAGGCAGGATCCTAATCTACAAAAAAAAAAAATTAAGGGAGAGGGATGGATCATACCCTACAGAAAAGGTGGATATAAGAGAGGGTGGGGGTCTAATTAACAATAAAAGGGAGGTGGGGGGATCACTACGCTACATAATATATATATATATATATATATATATATAAACTGGGTACTGGCAGACAGCTGCCAGTATCTAAAGATGGTGGATTTCATTGAGAGGGTGGAGGGTTTGAGAGCTGTCTGGGAGTGATCAGGGAGTTGGGTGGGTAAGGGGGATCTTCAGAAATGAAAAAAATAAATAAAATGAATAAATAATAAAAAAAAAAAAATAGAACTTTATGGTGGTGAGGAGTGTGACCGGGGGGGGGGGGAAGAGTTGTTTGGGGGGGATCATGGAGGTGTCACATGGAAGGGTAATACCTACATTAAAATACTATTACCTTTACCAGCTAACTAATTAACCACTTCACTGCTGGGAATTTCAGATGTTTGGTGCGTAGCTATAATTAGCAGCCTTCTAATTACTGAAAAGCAATGGCAAAGCTATGCATGTCTGCTATTTTTTTTAACAAAGGGGATCCCAGAGAAGCTTTTACAACTATTTGTGTTATGACTTCACAAGCGGTATGTAAATAATTTCAGTGAAAAACCCAACATTTGTGAAAATGTTAACAATTTTTTTTATATGATTGCATTTGGAGGCAAAATGATGGCACAAAATATACCAAAATTGGCCTAGATCAATACCGTGGGTTGTCTACTTAACAATAAATATATCATTTTGATAGGTGAAGTAAAAGAAAAACAAAACAAAAACAAGGCTCTATTTCTGTTTAAATGGAGTGAAAGCAAAAATGCTAAAAATTCTCTGGTATTTTGGATGTTTTTCTTTAAAGTTCCTGGTACTGAATGGGGTTAAAATGACATCTGTCTTGCTCAATCTTAATAATGAAAGATTAATTTTTACTTTTTCTATCCCAATAAATATATAAAATAAATCTAAAATGTACAGACGTTCATGTCATTTTAGATGAAACAGATTTAGTTCTTAGAATTTAAAGAAAAAGGCAGGTCTAGCTTTTGTTATACCTGTCTGGGAGTGCTATACCCCAACACTTATGATAGTGTGTATTAAAACTCACAATAGAGTAACTAAAACAGAACAAATCACTATGTTTACAAGAGAAGGGTCATATACCATCTCTCAAACAAACAACTGCCAATGTAAACAAAAACATGTCCGCTTTGTAATGTTAGAGCTTTCCTCTAGCGTTCTCCCCTTTTCACCAGCTTCCTCAATTCACACCTCTGTATTAAGTGGAGTTACTACAAGATATAAAATATACAAATATAAGGAGATAGTTTTTTTTTTTTAAAAGTATATATGGATAAAGTATACATAAATGGGCTTTTGTGAATGTTCTAGAATGGTAGGAAAGGGGGAAGGCAGAGATAAAGAGATTTAGAAGGGATGTAAGAAGGACTGAGTATTAACAGTGGAAGCTGCGACTGGAGTATCTTAATGAATAAAGAAGATTGGGTTTGGATGTGCATGATAATTTAGAGGAAGCTATTAGGTAAATGTATGACTAGGGGAAAAAAATTGTTATGCAAGCTGGGATGGAGGAATGTGGGAAGGATGAGTCATGCTGTAGGTTTTTGTTAAGAAAGTTTTTACTGGGAAAGATTGCTAAGTCAGTGTGTTGAATGATTGTGGAGTGAAAATTACATTTTGAATGAGGTATAGAAGCTTTACGATAATGTTTATGGTATAAAAGATTTTTGTCTAATGAGTTTTTGAGTGAAATAGATGTTAAGGTTTAAAAAGTAGATGATTGTTTGTTGGAAAAGAATGTTGTTTAGAAAGAATTAGAAAATGTGAAAGGTATAAAAAAAATATAAAACCCCAGGCAGTGATGGCTTGCCTGTTGATTTGTACTATGCTTTTTGGGATTTGATTTAAGAAGATTTACTTAAGGTTTGTGTTTTTGTGTTACAGAATAATGTTTTTTTCTGAAAAAATCAAATATAGTGTATTTACTTTGTTGTATAAGAAAGCTGAAATGAATTATTTAAAAAATAGGAGGCCTTTATTTATTTATTTATAAAATATTTTACCAGGAAGGATACATTGACATTTCTCTCATTTTCAAGTACGTCCTGGGTCCACAAAACATTGCATTGATACAATAGGGTACAATAAAATTCAAAATCAATAATAATACACAATAGATGCAAACATTTTACATAGAACAGGTAAGAAATATATAATCAACCATGACAGGTGCATTCTGTTTTGAGATATGTAGAGAGGGATCTCTTAAAGGATATTAGGCTTGGGGAAGGTTTAAAGTGTGTGGGAGGTCATTCCATAATTGTGGCGCTCGGTAGGAAAAGGAGGATTGAGCTGCTTTCTTTTTGTATGGAGGCAGACTAAATAATGTACTGCTACTGGATCGGAGGTTATAGGAGGTGGGAATAGTCAGGGAGAGCATTCTGCTCAGGTAGGGTGGGAGCTTTCCAGAAGGGCTCTTAAACACAAGGCAGGAAAGATGGAGGGTGCGTCTGGATTCCAGTGTCAGCCAGTTTAGTTCTTTTAGCATGTCACAATGGTGGGTCTTGTAGTTACATTGTAGCACAAAGCGTCAGAACGAGTTATACAATGTATTAAGTTT
This sequence comes from Bombina bombina, assembly GCF_027579735.1. NCBI lineage: Eukaryota > Metazoa > Chordata > Amphibia > Anura > Bombinatoridae > Bombina > Bombina bombina. The sequence continues at coordinate 249,270,466 of NC_069504.1, read as the reverse complement.
ATTAAGGTGAGTTTGCGGTGCAGGTGTGTATACTACATCCCCATAATCCATGATAGGCATCAGCATTTGCTGTACAATCTTTTCCTTTACTGTAGGGCTGAGGCAAGATCTGTTTCTGTACAGGGCACCTAATTTTGGATAACGTTTAGATGCAAGTTTTTCTATGTGGAGGCCAAAAGATAGATTAGGGTCTAACAACATACCCAAGTATTTGAAAGAGTGGAACGCGGTAAGCGTGCAATTGGATTTTGTTTTGATGCGTAGATGGGAATTTTGTAATTTGTGTTATTTAGGCCCAGTTCCAAAGATCATTGTGACAGTTTTGTCAGTGTTTAGGAAGAGTTTGTTTTTTGAGATCCACTTTTCTACCTCTGTGAACTAGTCTTGGAGCACTGCTTCAAGCTGTGGCAGATCAGATTTGTTTGTATAGATTACTGTGTCGTCTGCGTACATGTGTACAGTTGAGGATTTGCAGACATTAGGCAGATCATTTATAAATAATGTGAATAGTAGGGGGCCGAGAATGGAACCTTGGGGAACACCACACATGACTGGGAAAGGGAGGGAGTCACTGTTTGAAACGGAGACTTATTGTGATCGATCTGATACATATGATCTAAACCAGGTTAACGGATGATCAGCAATACCAGAGTTTTTTAGTTTGAGCAGTAGTATGTCGCGGTCCACTGTGTCAAAAGCCTTTGCAAAATCAAGGAAAATAGTCTCCTTGTTCCAAGCCAGTTTGGATGTCGTTGCAAACTTTTAGGAGGGCAGTTGTAGTGGAGTGATTCGGTCGAAAACCTGATTGATCAGGGGTCAGATAGTTAGAAAGTTGGTAATACTCTATCATTATTGATTGTGGAAAATAAGGTGATTACAAAAGTTTTGGCTGATAGGATGAAGTGTGTTGTGTGTAAGATTGTAGGTGAAGAACAGGTGTGTGCTGTAGCTGGCAGGCAGATCACAGAATTGTTTGGTTGTTTGTGAGATGTTGTATGGTACTGTAGGGAGTTAAAGCGGCCTGTTGCAGTTGCTACAATTGATTTTAAGAAAGTGCTTGACAGCGTTTCACATGAGTTTATGTTTGGAGTTTTGGAGAACATATTTCAAAAAAGATGCTTGGGTTGATTTGATTTTTTGTATAATGGTATAGTTAGTAAGATTTATTAAACGGCTTTTTGACAGATAATGTGCACATTAGATCTGGTATGAAGCAAGGTTGTCCATTGTCTCCTGTTCTTTTGTGTGTGTGATTGAACCAAATTAAAGGGACATAAACCCATTTTTTTTCTTTCATGATTTAGATAGAACATCAATTTTAAACAACTTTCTAATTTACTTCTATTATCATACTATCTTTGTTTCATTGTTATCCTTATTTGAAAAGCAGATTTGTAAGTTCAAGAGTGTGCACGTGTCTGCAGCACTATATAGCAGCAGTTTTGCAACATTGTTATACATTAGCAGGAGCACTAGAGGGCAGCACTATTTCCTATCATGTAGGGCTTCAGGCATGTGCACTCTACCTACCTAGGTATCTCTTCAACAAAGAATAACATGAGAATGAAATACATTTGATAATAGAAGTAAATTGGAAACTTTTTAAAAATCATATTCTCTATCAGAATCATGAAATCATTTTTTTGGGTTTAATGTCCCTTTAAGGGGTGATAAGTTGATAAGAGTTGTGGAAGTTCCTGGGAGACATTTAGGTTAAATAAATGATGAAACAGTTGTGTATGATTCCCTGGTTAGTTTGAGGAGAGTGAAAATTTAGATTGAATGATTTTGTATGGCAAGTGGGTTTAAGGTGAATTGGGATGAATGTGCTGTGAAAGCTTTTGGGGAATGGAGAGCATTTGGTTTGAGTGGATGGCATGTGCAAAAGTGTGTGCTTGGGATTACGTTTTATAATAATTTGAAAGGATATAAAAATTGGTAGAATGTGTATGACAAAGTAAAAAAGAAAACTAACGTTTAATCTTTACAGACTCTAACGGCTAGATTTAGAGTTTTGTCTGTAACGACCCGCGTAGCTAACGCTGTTTCCCCCCCCCCCCGCACCTTTTAAATACCGCTGGTATTTAGAGTTCACAGAAGGGCTGCGTTAGGCTCCAAAAAGGGAGCGTATAGCATATTTACCGCCACTGCAACTCTCAATACCAGCGGTGCTTACGGACGCGGCCAGCTTAAAAAACGTGCTCGTGCACGATTTCCCCATAGGAAACAATGGGGCCGTTTGAGCTGAAAAAAAACCTAACACCTGCAAAAAAGCAGCGTTCAGCTCCTAACACAGCCCTATTGTTTCCTATGGGGAAACACTTCCTATGTCTGCACCTAACACCCTAACATGAACCCCGAGTCTAAACACCCTTAACCTTACACTTATTAACCCCTAATCTGCCGCCCCCGCTATCGCTGACCCCTGCATATTTTTTTAACCCCTAATATGCCGCTCCGTACACCGCTGTCACCTACGTTATCCCTATGTACCCCTAATCTGCTGCCCGTAACACCGCCGACCCCTATATTATATTTATTAACCCCTAATCTGCCACCCCCAACGTCGCCGCCACCTATCTACACTTATTAACCCCTAATCTGCCGACCGGACCTCACCGCTACTATAATAAAGTTATTAACCCCTAATCCGCCTCACTCCCGCCTCAATAACCCTATAATAAATAGTATTAACCCCTAATCTGCCCTCCCTAACATCGCCGACACCTAACTTCAAGTATTAACACCTAATCTGCCGACCGGACCTCACCGCTACTTTAATAAATGTATTAACCCCTAAAGCTAAGTCTAACCCTAACACTAACACCCCCCTAAGTTAAATATAATTTTTATCCAACAAAATAAATTAACTCTTATTAAATAAATTATTCCTATTTAAAGCTAAATACTTACCTGTAAAATAAACCCTAATATAGTTACAATATAAATAATAATTATATTGTAGCTATTTTAGGATTAATATTTATTTTACAGGCAACTTTGTATTTATTTTAACCAGGTACAATAGCTATTAAATAGTTAATAACTATTTAATAGCTACCTAGTTAAAATAATTACAAAATTACCTGTAAAATAAATCCTAACCTAAGTTACAATTAAACCTAACACTACAATATCAATAAATTAATTAAACAAAATACCTACAATTATCTACAATTAAACATAACACTACACTATCAATAAATAAATTAAATACAAATACCTACAAATAAATACAAATAAATGCACTAACTAAAGTACAAAAATTAAAAAAAGAACTAAGTTACAAAAAACAAAAAAATAATTTACAAACATTAGAAAAAGATTACAACAATTTTAAGCTAATTACATCTATTCTAAGCCCCCTAATAAAATAACAAAGCCTCCCAAAATAAAAAAATTCCCTACCCTATTCTAAAATAAAAATAGAAAAGCTCTTTTACCTTACCAGCCCTTAAAAGGGCCTTTTGCGGGGCATGCCCCAAAGAATTCTGCTCTTTTGCCTGAAAAAAAAACATACAATACCTCCCCCCCAACATTACAACCCACCACCCACATACCCCTAATCGAACCCAAACCCCCCTTAAATAAACCTAACACTAAGCCCCTGAAGATCTTCCTACCTTATCTTCACCACGCCAGGTATCACCGATCGGTCCAGAAGAGCCTCCGAAGTCTTTATCCAAGCCCAAGCGGGGGCTGAAGAGATCCATCATCGGGCTGAAGAGGTCCATCATCGGGCTGAAGAGGTCCATCATCGGGCTGAAGTCTTGATCCAAGTGGCGGCTGAAGAGGTCCATCATCAGGCAGAAGTCTTCCTCCTATCCGGGCAGAAGAGGACATCCGGACCGGTAGACATCTTCATCCAAGCCGCATCTTCTATCTTCATCCATCCGGAGCGGAGCAGAGCCATCGTCTTCCAGCCGACGCGGATCCATCCTCTTCTACTGACGCCTACGATTGAAGTCATCATCCATGCAGTGTTTTCAATCTTCATCCATCCGGAGCAGAGCGGAGCCATCTTCAGACGAGCCTACGCGGAGCCATTTTCTTCCACCGACGACTGAACAACGAATGACGGTTCCTTTAAGTGACGTCATCCAAGATGGCGTCCCTTGAATTCCGATTGGCTGATAGAATTCTATCAGCCAATCGGAATTAAGGTAGGAAAAATCTGATTGGCTGATCCAATCAGCCAATCAGATTGAAGTTCAATCCGATTGGCTGATCCAATCAGCCAATCAGATTGAGCTTGCATTCTATTGGATGTTCCGATCAGCCAATAGAATGCAAGCTCAATCTGATTGGCTGATTGGATCAGCCAATCGGATTGAACTTGAATCTGATTGGCTGATTCCATCAGATAATCAGAATTTTCCTACCTTAATTCCGATTGGCTGATAGAATCCTATCAGCCAATCGGAATTTGAGGGACGCCATCTTGGATGACGTCATTTAAAGGAACCGTCATTTGGCGAGTAGGTGTCGGTAGAAGAGGATGGATCTGCGTCAGCTGGAAGAAGATGGCTCCGCTCCAGGTGTATGAAGATAGAAGATGCGGCTTGGATGAAGCTGTCTACCGGTCCGGATGTCCTCTTCTGCCCAGATAGGATGAAGACTTCTGCCCGATGATGGACCTCTTCAGCCGCCGCGTGGATCAAGACTTCAGCCCGATGATGGACCTCTTCAGCCCGATGATGGACCTCTTCAGCCCGATGATGGTTCTCTTCAGCTCCCGCTGGGCTTGGATGAAGACTTTGGAGGCTCTTCTGGACCGATCGGTGATACCCGGCATGGTGAAGATAAGGTAGCAAGATCTTCAGGGGCTTAGTGTTAGGTTTATTTAAGGGGGGTTTGGGTTAGATTAGGAGTATGTGGGTGATGGGTTGTAATGTTGGGGGGGTATTGTATGGGTTTTTTTCAGGCAAAAGAGCAGAATTCTTTGGGACATGCCCCGCAAAAGGCCATTTTAAGGGCTGGTAAGGTAAAAGAGCTTTTCTATTTTTATTTTAGAAAAGGGTAGGGAATTTTTTTATTTTGGGGGGCTTTGTTATTTTATTAGGGGGCATAGAGTAGGTGTAATTAGCTTAAAATTGTTGTAATATTTTTCTAATGTTTGTAAATTATTTTTTAATTTTTTGTAACTTAGTTCTTTTTTATTTTTTGTACTTTAGTTAGTTTATTAAATTGTATTTATTTGTAGGTATTTTATGTAATTAATTTATTGATAGTGTAGTGTTAGGTTTAATTGTAGATAATTGTAGGTGTTTTATTTAATTAATTTATTGATAGTGTAGTGTTAGGTTTAATTGTAACTTAGGTTAGGATTTATTTTACAGGTAATTTTGTAATTATTTTAACTAGGTAGTTATTAAATAGTTATTAACTATTTAATAGCTATTGTACCTGGTTAAAATAAATACAAAGTTACCTGTAAAATAAATATTAATCCTAAAATAGCTACAATATAATTATAATTTATATTGTAACTATATTAGGGTTTATTTTACAGGTAAGTATTTAGCTTTAAATAGGAATAATTTATTTTATTTCGTTAGATTTAAATTATATTTAACTTAGGGGGGTGTTAGGGTTAGACTTAGATTTAGGGGTTAATAAATTTATTAGAGTAGCGGTGAGGTCCGGTCCGCAGATTAGGGGTTAATACTTAAAGTTAGGTGTCGGCGATGTTAGGGAGGGCAGATTAGGGGTTAATACTATTTATTATAGGGTTATTGAGGCGGGAGTGAGGCGGATTAGGGGTTAATAACTTTATTATAGTAGCGGTGAGGTCCGGTTGGCAGATTAGGGGTTAATAATTGTAGGTAGGTAGCGGCGACGTTGGGGAGGGCAGATTAGGGGTTAATAAATATAATATAGGGGTCGGCGGTGTTAGGGGCAGCAGATTAGGGGTACATAGGGATAACGTAGGTTGCGGCGGTGTGCTGTCAGCAGATTAGGGGTTAAAAAATTTATTAGAGTGGCAGCAATGTGGGGGGACCTCGGTTTAGGGGTACATAGGTAGTTTATGGGTGTTAGTGTACTTTAGAGCACAGTAGTTAAGAGCTTTATGAACCGGCGTTAGCCCAGAAATCTCTTAACTCCTGGCTTTTTGCTGCGGCTGGAGTTTTGTCGTTAGATTTCTAACGCTCACTTCAGCCAAGACTCTAAATACCAGCGCTAGAAAGATCCCATTGAAAAGATAGGATACGCAAATGGCGTAGGGGGATCTGCGGTATGGAAAAGTCGCGGCTGCAAAGTGAGCGTTAGACCCTTTCCTGACTGACTCTAAATACCAGCGGTAGCCCAAAACCAGCGTTAGGAGCCCCTAACGCTGGTTTTGACGGCTAACGTCAAACTCTAAATCTAGGCGTTAGTTTAGAAGGAAAAGTGTTATATGTAAGTAGTGTGTATCTGGTTCCTCATAAGAGTTTTAGGAACATTTATTTTTGGTTTTTTTGTTATGGAGAAGTTGAGTAGGGAAACTATTTTGCTTATGAAAGATAAAGGAGAGAAAGATGTACCTAATATTGAGAAGTTTTTTGTTAAGTTGCCTAATTATATGTATAAAGCTGAGTATGAAAGATAGCAATGCAGGTTGTATGATAAGTTATGCTTATGGTGGGGTGTAATGAAGGTTTGGGTTGTGTGTTAGAGATAATAGGAGTGTTTTGAGTCACTATGGTTTTATGTGACGAAAAATATTTGAGATTGTATCAGTTGGTGAATGTCTCAAAGAATGTGCTGTTTTGAAGGATAGAATGAAGGGATAGTGATATGTTTGTTTTTGTTATTTTTTTTTAATTCTTTTAGGATTCGTTCTTTTTTCTCCTTTCTTTGAAAATATTTTTTTTGTTTTCTTAAGCAAATTATTTTTATATGAATTTTGTTGTATTATATTTATTATAATAATATTTTACATTTTATTTATTGTAAATATTGTGGGCTAGATTATGAGTGGCGCGCTAACTGTAGCGCAAGAGCAATATCGGCTTTTTTTTAGGCTCCCTAGAGCATCTTCAGCCGCTCTAGCCTCACCAGTCCCTATTTTATTAAAATTATTTAATAACATAAGGGCTGGTGAGGCTATAGAATCTGAAATTACTCTAGGGAGCCTAAAAAAAAACGATATTGCTCTTGCGCTACGGTTAGTGAATCAATCGCAATTTAGCCCTGCATATTTTCTTAAAAAAAGAATAAAAAAATAAAAAAACTTGTGTTCAGCCTGCGCTATACGACATGCAGATGTTAGCGCACTCTAGACTATCGTTCAAGTGATACAAATTTACTTTGGGTTTGTAATATAAGTTAAAGATGGAAGCAGTTTGGATTGAGCTTAAAGGGGCACTCAGGTAAAATTAAATTTTCATGATTCAGATACAGCATGTCATTTTAAACAACTTTCCAATTTACTTCCATTAAAAAAAATATGCACAGTCTTTTATATTTACACTTTTTCAGTCACCAGCTCCTACTGAGCATGTGCAAGAATTCACAGCATATACGTATATGCATTTGTGATTGGCTGATTGTTATCACATGGTACAGGGGGAGTGGAAATAGACATAACTTTGGAATTTGTTATAAAAAAAATCTACAACTCATTTGAAATTCAGAGTAAATGCTTTTGTATTGTCTAGTTATCTTGCATTTGTTGATTATGCAAATCTACTGTGTTTACTGGTCCTTTAAGCAATGTTAACATACCGCAGTGTTAATATTTTGTGCTCCACTTGTAATCTCGGTCAATATAATTAGTTATACGCAGTAAAAAAAACTTTGCAAAACCATTTCATTATTTATTTTGCCCCTATTTAATGTACTTTAGCTGTGAAAATTGTAGATTTTCTAATTCTCAGAACTTAAAATACACATTTCAGAATTCTCAAGGCTAACATTGCACCATCTCTTTCCCTGATTGGCTTTAACTTTTATAGCGCTGCGGAATCTGTTGGCGCTCTACAAATAACCGATAATAATAATAACAGATAACTGCAGCAAAATTATGCACTTTATACTAACATTATACCTGACTACTGTTGTTTGCAGACTCAAGTCCAAACTGTTTTTTCCTTATAAGGCAAGTTGTGGGTGGAGTTTTGCTATTGAAAAACAATTGCAGCAAACAAGATGTTAATTGATTTTAAAAATGCTCACACTAGGCTGATGTCTTATTTTATAGCAACAAAAATGAAATGTCTTATAATTACAAGATGTTTACTGTTACTTTAACCCTATCTCTGACCTCCAAAACCTCCCTAGCACTAAATGCATTTATTTAACCCTTAGACCCCTAACTTACTCTTACCATGATTCCCCAAAAGAGCTATACAACTTTTTAAATAATTTATATCTAACAAATCACCTTGAGTTTAAACAATCCCCAAGTTCTCGCACTAATACAAATTTACATCACATTGCAAATTTCAATCATAAAAGTCCTAGGTTAGCTAAAAAAGAAATGCTGTGTTCTTTTTAACAAAAACAACAACTTTTCTTTCCAAATAATCTATTTCAGTCGTTGTAATTTTCACCGGGGGGAGGGGGTCTCAAGATATAATTTACAGTTAATTGCATTGGAGGGCACAGGGTTGTTCTGAGTTAATCGTGCTAGGGGTCTGAAGAGAAAGTGTTAGTTACAGCTAGGAATCTCAGAATGTTCATGGTTAGGGGTATGTGCACTGGGGTGGCATTTAGGTTTGTTTGCATTAATTTACAAAATGATATAACATAGATACCAAAATTATAATGACTTGGTCAGGAACTCCATATTGGCTGGTCACTATCATTAGCTGTCAAGTGAGGTTGTTATTTAGTGACTGGAAGTAGGAAGCTGTCACTATTTAGAGTAGGAGCCTGAGTTGCATACAGTTCTCATGACCGCTACATCAGCGCTGCAGAATCTGTTGGCGCTCTACAAATACCTGATAATAATAATGGAGCCACAACACAAAAACATAACAAAACCAGGTACAGCTACTACTTTTTTGTGTAGGGGCTCAATTTTAGCAGATTACATGCAATCTAGTTCTTGGGGTATTATCACTTTTAATTCCAGAATTATTTATTTAAATTCTATTTCATTATGCCTTTAGATTTTCCATATTTAGTGTGTCCACGTTTTTACATACCTATGCAGTCATTAGCACCTTCAGCCATTTACTAGTCCCATCGGAAACATATTATTAGTTGTGTCTCCACTCTCCTCTCATAAAAGTACAATGAATTGGAACCAATGATGTAATCTTTCATTTGATTGACACATATGTTAGCCAATTATGCATCTACTCATTCCTTAAAATCTGCAAACTCCAATCACTCTGGTTTGAACCCTTTGGGGGGAAAAAAGGGACTACTTTTCTTGAATACTATGGTCTTGTTGTAACCTCTATCTAAACTGATTATAACTTACCTTATTAAACAGAGATTATTGCAGTACAGTAGTTTTATTAACAAAATGGTAAAGTGAATCAAGTTAGTTTCTAGCATTTGTGTGTATTAGGAGCAGTCTGTTCCATTCAGGAAACATTTTGGTGCTGTTTAACAAGCAACACATGGTTGGAGTATATTAAAGGGACACTGAACCCAAAAAAATTGTTTTGTAATTCAGAAAGAGCATGCAATTTTAAGCAACTTTCTAATTTACTCCTATTATCAATTTTTCTTTGTTCTCTTGCTATCTTTATTTGAAAAAGAAGGCATCTATGCTTTTTTTCGGTTCAGTACTCTGGACAGCAATTTTTTATTGGTGGATGAATTTATCCACCAATCAGCAAGGACAACCCAGGTTGTTCACCAAAAATGGGCCGGCATCTAAACCTACATTCTTGCATTTTAAATAGAGATACCAAGAGAATGAAGAAAATTTGATAATAGGAGTAAATTAGAAAGTTGCTTAAAATTTCATGCTCAATCTGAATCATGAAAGAATTTTTTTGGGTACAGTGTCCCTTTAATGCCAGTTTTTGTGCCTTTTTTTTTTTATTTAAAATAATTTTTTTAACAAGTCTGATAAACTGAATGTGACAACTTATTTTCTTAAAGTTCCTTAAAAAAAAAATCTGAGGAGATATTTAACTCATATTAAGCTGTTATTAGCAGCATTTTAAAACTTTAATGTAATTTGGGATTATGTTAAACTCTAATAGCAATTAATAGTTTTGTTTTGTGTTTAGCCATGTAAGTTTCTCATATAAAGCTTTTCCTTGTATAGTAAGAGCAAATACATTGATTTAATTGGTATAGTTTTAACACACATCCAACATTAATATAACACAATTATTGATATAATAGTTTTTAACAACCATAAATAAGATGTCTGCTTTCTGAGCAGCAAAATAAAAAAAATAAAAAGTTTTCTTTACATAGGAAACAAAATTTATCTAAGGAGATAATTATCTCACTTATTTTTGTTAGTTTCAGTATTAAATAATAAAGGGATTATCTTTTTAAACATTATCAATTTTCAAGTAGACTGTCCCTTTAATAAACAATTTGGAGATATATAGAAGTGGAACGGAATCATGCTATAGAATTACCCTTCAAAGTTTGCTGCTCCTCAAATACGAAAATATATTGCTGCTCTAGGCACAGGTATAGCTGGCCTAAGCAAGAATATACCCTTGTGAGCAGCTAAACATAATTCTACTAGATAAACAATTTTCCTATATAGGTTGTAAAACATCCGAGGAAATAGTTATCTCACCTATTTAATAGTTGCAATATTTTAACCATATAATGTGGCTTAAAGGGACACACAATTTTTTTTTAAATTTATGTTATCAAATTTGCTTTGTTACATGGTATTCTTTGTTGAAAAGATACCTAGGTAGGTGTCTGGACCACTACATGGAAGGAAATAATGTTCTTGTAAATCGGTAACATTCTTGCACAACTGCTGACTTATAGTGCTTCAGTAAATACTAGCTCCTGAGCTAGCATCACTGCTTTTCAACAAAAGATACCAATAAAACAAAAAAATGAATATAAGTAAAATAGAAAGTTGTTTAAAATTGAATGTTCAATCTGGATTATGAAAGGCATTTTTTGGGTTTCATGTCCCTTTAAAGTTGGAATTTAACTTCTGCAAAGGTGTTAAACACATAGTGAAAGTCATCTCCAGGACAGCAATGCTCTACTGGGACCTAGCTTAATACAGCTGGTGACACCAATGATAAGAGCATAGGTTTGTAGCCAGATATCCCCAACTAGTTGATACCAAGAAAACAAAGTAAATTTGATAATAGTAATAGTAAATTTTAAAAAAAGACTCTTAAAGGGACAGTCAAGACCAGAACGGTTGTTGTTTAAAAAGATAGATAATCCCTTTATTACCCATTCCCCAGTTTTGCATAACCAGCACAGTTATATAAATACACTTTTTACCTCTGTGATTATCTTGTATCTAAGCCTCTGCAAACTGCCCCCTTATTTCAGTTCTTTTGACAGACATCCATTTTAGCCAATCAGTGCTTACTCCTAGGTAACTTCACGTGCGTGAACTCAATGTTATCTATATGACACACACAAACTAACGCCCTCTAGTGGTGAAAAACTATCAAAATGCATTCACATAAGAGGTGGCCTTCAAGGTCTAAGAAATTAAAATGCTAATTTCTTAGACCTTGAAGGCCACCTCTTATGTGAATGCATTTTGATAGCCTACCTAGGTTGAGCTTTCAACTAAGAATTCCAAGAGAACAAAGCAAAATTGGTAATAAAACTAAAATAGAAAAGCTGTTTAAAATTGCATGCCCTAATTGAATCATGAAAGTTTATTTTAAACTTCACTGTCCCTTTAAGCCGGCATGCTCTTTCTGAACCATGAAAGTTTAATTTTGATTTTCATGTCCATTTAATTACCATTATATAATAAATTCTAACAGTGCAAAAAAATAAATCTGTTTTTATGCACTCAAATGTAAGCTTAGTATGTACAACTGTTTCTAATACAGGAAAGGATTATATGGGGAGGAATATACTTAAGAATGTTTAACTTCAGTTCTCACATATTGATGTAACTCAATTACCATTATATAATAAGCTGCAACAGCAATACATAAGCTCTCATGCATGCAGGAAACAGATCACAAACTCTCACTCCTGAGCTCACCCTAAACATCAATCAACTTTCCACTGCTCCCATAATGAGCTCCCTTTCCATTTAGTCCCACTGTAGTGCTCCCCTTTTGAGTATTGCACATGCAGATCACAACATAGAGGTTCGTTTTCTTGTTTCAAATAAACACATTCTTCCATTGCTGGGATCTATCGTACAACCCCTTGAACATGATTCCAAAATAGGACAAAACAGCCCCCAAGTTATTGCATGACCATTCATTTTGATGATAGGCATAGGTAAACACATAAACATTGTACAGCTAGGGAACATGACTTAGTTCCTGCTGGAAAAGGCCAACTATAGAGATATATTGTATACTTGGCATGAGCTCCTTTCAAAGGCTAAAAGCTTGATTTTATAGGCAACAGATATGTGGGCATTCCCACCATACATGAACCACTGACCCCACTTGACCACAATTACACCAGCAAGTACTCAACCTTTCTGGGAACACTTTACCTAACTCCAGAGGCACCCTGTTCCAAAAATAAAGAATATTAATGTATAGTTTGAACATCTATAAAGCAAACACAAAACAAAGGGGCGCCTCATGTGTAGATTGACCAAACCGGATCCAGATAAACAAAATGATAGCTAAAAGGATATTCATATTTAGCAATAGCAGCCTTATGTGCTAGTAGTGACAAGCTGATATCTCAGGGTGTATCAGCTCACCCTCTCCTGGTTTCAAAAGTTAGACTGGGTCAAGTACAGGAAGCACAGCTCACCCAGATGCAGTACTCCAATGAGCGAATAAATGAAAGTCTGCACATATTATACACATCACACTCTTATTCTTCACTGATACATTTGCGGAACACCACTAGGATTTACATGTCACACTGACCAGCTGTTTAAACTGTTTCTTTTATGACAACCACGCTATTACCTAATCATGGTCATGCGACTTAGTGACATATACGGAAATAGACACACAGTTAATTGCAGTAAGTTATTGTAGCGGGTCTCGGTACCCTAGACTGGGTATACCCGCTAAAGTCAGCTTCCTCCCACCAAACGCCAACCAATGAATCTCCACTGCATACCGCTGCTACTAGAATAACGGCCGATGCAAGTTGTTATAGCTACCCCAATAACATTAGCCAACACTGAATGCTTGAGGGTCAAAATAGGAACTGCTTTATTGCACAGAAAACACAGCTTTTATAATTTTCCAACAATGTGGTAGTTACCACATAATTAATAGAAACAAATATTATACAATGAGACAAACATCAGACAATGGTTAGTTAAACAAGATTCTAATCACATCCTGACTTACAAAAGGACAATGGATGACTCACACAATAACAGAAAGACACTTCACACCTAGACTAGATATACAGACACATAACAGCAGGAGGTCTCAGCATTAGATTGTCTGTGCTGTGTGTAATAATCTGCTCTGTTTCACACCTAGACTAGAAATACAGACACATAACAGCAGGAGGTTGCAATAAGCTCAAACATTCTAAGTCTGGGGGGGTGGTTGGAGCAGGCAATACTGAATTGGGTTGTCACCTTATGCTCAAAAAAAAACACAGGAATCCCAACTCTGTATCAGTTCCCTCCAGTCCTCAGAGTCTCTGGGAATTCATGGAAACTGTGTAAACCTGAATCCAGGGTAAAAGTCCTCCAAATGTATCCTGGGCACCCACCTCCCAAATCATAGAATCCCCTCAAGGTCCTGGGTCCATAGTCGGTGGGGAGGAGGCTGGCCTGCAGTCCTCTCCAAGTACAAAAGTAACAGAAGCTTCCATTACATTTCTTCCCTCCTTGGGGTAGACTACCCAGGTACCAGACCACCCACTGGTTTGGACCTGTGTTAGTCGGATGGCCCAGCCCAAAACTTTCTTTCATTTTTGTTTTTGGCCACTGCCACTGGGAAGTGAGAATGTTGATCTCCTCTTCCTGGAACACGCTAAGCTGCTGGGGAGAGAGGTCGGCTACCTCCTCTCCCAGGAACTGGCTCTTCCGCTGTGGAGAGAGGTCAGTTACCTCCTCTCCCTGGAACTGGTTCTGCTGCTGGGGAGAGAGGTTGGCTACCTCCTCTCCCTGGAACTGACTCTCCTGTTGTAGGGATAGGTCGGCTACATCCTCTCCCTGGAAATTGCTCTGCCACTGGGGAGAGAGGTCAGCTACCTCCTCTCCCTGGAACTGACTCTGCTGCTGTGGAGAGAGGTTGGCTACCTCCTCTACCTGGCTTCCTGGAGCTGCTGCAGGTGCTGGGCAGAGGCCAGGGGTGCTCTGCCCTGTAGCCATCTTTTCTGCTGAAGACTCAACGGTCTGTCCCTCCTCAGAGGAAAAGTCTATTAACTTATCAATCTCTGGAGCCTGTGGCTGTGTAGAGAAATCAACTACCCCATCTCCCTGGGACTCCAGAGATATCACAGGTGCTGGACAGAGGCCATAGGTACCCTGTCATGTTGCCAGCGCTTCTACTGGTGTGGCAAGCTCAGGGCCAGGCTGCTGATCGTAATCTAGCAGCTTATGGTAGCTTATTACGGGGTGGTTGGAGCAGGCAATACTGAATTGGGCTGTCACCTTATACTCCAACAAAACACAGAAATCCCAACTCTGTATCAGTTCCCTCCAGTCCTCAGAGTCTCTGGGAATTCATGGAAACTGTGTAAACCTGGATCCAGGGTAAAAGTACTCCAAATGTACCCTGGGCACCCACCTCCCAAATTATAGAATCCCCTCAAGTTCATGGGTCCATAGTTGGTGGGGAGGAGGCTGGCCTGCAGTCCTCTCCAAGTACAAAAGTAACAGAAGCTTCCATTAGTTATCATCTTTAAACTTGTAGATTTGCCATTGAAATATTATGCATACACCATCATCAATAAGGTAACGTATAAGGTTGAATGATATGCTATTGGAGTACTGAAATGTTCATGACACAGAGTATTATTACATGGTTAAATAAACACGCATATCACCTAATTTCAAATGAAGGTGGTATGATTTATAAAACGCTGGGGCTAGTCAGTTAAGTTCAGATCTAATACCAAATACTGGCTTGAGGATATCGATACAAGTCATGGAAGCTGTCATTAATTCAGCTATGTTGTGTATGTTTTTTGTTCACTCATAACATTGTATCATTAGCTATAAATGGGATCATTAAGAGTTCATTTGTCTAAAACATGCCCATATTAGGCGGTCTGAGATTCGATTGGTCAACACCAGTTTTAAGAGGTTTAGAATTCTGTAAGGCGCTATATGCCTGATGAAACGGCTGTTTGTTAAGCCGAGAAACGTTGTATGTAGGGGGCTTGCTTTGATGCCCCTTTCACACACTGCTTTTGTTTTTAATGTGATTTTAAATAAACAATTTTTAACTTAAGCATAGTGAAAGCACCTTTAATTTATTCGCTCATTGGAGTACTGCATCTGGTCTGCCTTTTGGAACCAGGAGAGCGTGAGCTGATACAACCTGAGATAGCAGCTTGTCACTACTAGCACATAAGGGTGCTATTGCTAAATGTGAGTATCCTTTTGGCTATCCTTTTGGCTATCATGAGGCTTCTCTCTCTTTTGTGTTTGCTTTATAGTTGTATCCAGACTTGTCTGTGATGAGGAGAGTGGCCATCATCCCTTAGTCCCTTGTAGAAGTCTCACATGACTGTAGATAGTGCATAGCACTGATCCTGTTTGGGACAATGTTTTTAATATTGCTCATATGTACATGTGTGCATTAATATTTGCACATTACAGGTATACCCCGCTCATACAGCGGGTTAGGGACCGGAGCCCCGCTGTAAAGTGAAAACCGCCTTAAAGTGAAACAAGGCAGTTTTAGCCTTCTTTTCAATTGCCAGTGTGTTTAAAGACTTGAAAACAAGTTTGAACTAACAAATATTAGGGGTGCAATAGTGCTATGTTTAGTTTACTACTATCACAGCACAGTATTCAATTAGTATTCAATAAATACTGTACCTGTAAAATAGTGACAATTACTGTAGTACAATTTGCCAGACTATAGCACTGAGACACAGATTGCACTGTGATGCTGTAAACAGAGTGAACTGTGCATAACAAAATGGTGCCAGACACTTTTCTCACAATCTCACGATGATTACAGCACTGTTTCAAAATTCTTGGAGGTTGTACTTTAGCTCCACAAAGCGCTGTATTAGTGAAGCGCTGTAAAGTGAAGCGCTGTAAAGTGAGGTATACCTGTATTTGCATTTATTGTTCACATCTCTCTGTGCGCCCCTTCTTTCTGTTCTCTATTGTGTGATAATTTGAACATCGTCAGGCATTGAATAGCCAATCCCAACTTCTGTACCTGGGGTAAACTTAAAGTTGTCACTCCCATGCTCGCATATATCAGCATCTCAATAGGCAGAAAGTAGCTTTTTCTCTTAAATCATTTTCTTTTAACTTGAACTGATTCAATGTTATTTTAATTGTGTCAAGAAGTAAATAACTTTTTTCATGTTTAAATAAATTGAATGAATTATTAGAGTATCTGATGACATGAGAGGTGGCAGGTTGCTTCCAAGATAATTAGTAAACTAATTTAAACTTGATAAACCAAGACTTGCAGAGGTAATACCAGTACTGACAAGTACATTTCCAACATGTTAACCAGGCCATGGAAGCAGCAGAGGTGGCACAATCACCAAAGGGGGAGATTTATGAATCTGTGTGATCCAGCTCTAGAGAGCTTTGGTGCAGACCACTGCCTCTTAACCTATACGCCGCCTCTGATTTGGCGGTTTGCAGTCACCCCAAACAAGTCAGACCAGGGTGATTAATGCATGAGCAGGGGGCGCTATTGCACAAGCAGCAACTTGTGCAATGTTAAATGTGGGCAGCGAATTGATACCCGTGATGTCAGGGAGACAGATTTGTGGCAGCGAACCATTCCAGTCTAGCTCTTACTAAATCTCGGCCATTAACTCAATTCCAGATTTAGTTATATCAATTACTATCCTTGTTATGTTCCAACCTTACTAATCTAAAAAGTATATCTGTCTCAAAAAAATACTGAACTACAGGGAAGTAGAGAGGGACAGCAGACAGCAGAGGAAAGACAAAGAAATCTGACAACCCCCTAACCTAGCCAAGCAACACAAAACCTATGCCTAAGGAAAAAAACACATCATCAAATGGTTAAACAGTAAACATTTTATGATCACTAATTAAATGGCCATGATACCCAAATATTGAAACACTTGAAAGTGATGCAGCATAGTTGTAGAAAGCTCACTAGAAAATATCACCTGAACATCTCTATGTAAAAAAGAAAGATATTTTACCTAAAAAATTCCTCAGTAGCCACATCCCATTGTAAATGACTTCAAAGCAGCAAATCAGTATGTCTGTCCCGGGACAGCTAAGGGAGTGAGCTTAAGTGCACACTCATCTTATTTCCCTATTCAGTTTAAGGAAGTTTACTATGAAATCTCATGAGAGTTAAGTGAAATCTCATGAGATCACAGTAAAAGAGTTCATGAGTATTATGTCCCTTTAAGCAACTGTCTCAGCCAAAGAAGGGTGTAGGGTAGAACTTATACATTTATTTTAAATATTTCTCACAGGGAGAGTGGTCCTTTCTAGAGCTGTAACACTTAGCTACACTGATTAAGAACGTAAAATCAGTCTCTGACCCTTCCACAAAAGAATCCATTCCTGCAGTAAGTATAGCCCACTCGTTGGGGACCCCTCAAAATCTTTATTTTTATTTATAGTATACTAATAGTCAGTAATTTTTCAATCTAATGATGAGGCAAAATCTCACATTCACAGCTCTTTCAATTGGAAATATGATCCTCACACAGTTTTACAGAGCTGTGTGTACTTATTCCTGTCCGGTGCCCTAAACGGTGATGAGGGGAGTAGAATTCCACCACATTTTTACAGACCAGGAGAACTGCTGCGAGTCTGACTGACTACTGCCCGCAATGCAAACACACTGCTGTCCCACTCAATGACTACACATGCAGTCACAAGCCGATTGAGGAGACTACACGTGCAGTCAGGAGCCAATGGGAATAGTTTCAGTTCCCACTGAGCTGCGCCAATAGGTTAAGATAATCTGTGACCCACTAGGTATCAGTTATGTGTCAACCACGTGATATGCGTAGCAGGCAGGCAGGCAGAAAGTGTTAAATTCAAAGAAATTTGTGCTGAAGCAGGGACACACCTACACACTGCTGCCGACACACTGTGTCATGACACACAGTTTGGAAAGCACTAATCTACTGGCTTAACAAAATGTCTTGGTATTAATTTTCCCGTTCTCAATAAAAATTTCTAAATCTATTTTTGCTCATTTCATTTGTGAATTTAAAATGATGGTAATTTCTATACATATCTTTTATCTATATGGCCCACATGAACTAGCAGTCTCCTGTTGTGAAAAGCAAATAAAAAAGCATGTGATAAGAGGCTGTCTGTAGTGGCTTAGAAACAGGCAGACATCTAGAGGTTTAAATGTTATAACGTATATTATTATATCAATGTTGGTTGTGCAAAGCTGGGGAATGGGTAGTAAAGGCATTATCTATCTTTTTAAACAATACATAGGCCACTATGTATAATAATGGCTGGAATGACCACTGAAAAGGAGCTAGAAAACATACATGAATTGAGCCTCAATTAATTTTTAAAATGATCTCTCCTAAACAACGAGACCCTTTGGTAGCATAATTATCATCTATGAATCTAGTCCATTATCTGTCAGTAAAGCAGTCAGAATTTGTGTGTATATTCAAATGTGATTTTGAGGCAAACATTTTTGTAAATATTTCCAGTATGTACAAACTTCTAAAACTTTGCTCCTATTCAAATTTTTATAGTATTTATGCTTTTCTTCATTTGGTTCTCCCTCTATCTTCTCATAGAGGATACACACATAGATAAAGTCAGCACTAGAGCAGCAATGCACTACTTGGTCCTAGCTGAACATATCTGATGACCCTATAGCACAAGGCAGGGGCGAAACTACAGGGGGTGCAGAGGTCGCAGGTGCGACTGGGCCCCTGAGGGTGGGGGCCCAGCTTAATTTTTTTTATAATTTTTTTTTTTTAAATAAAAAACGTGAACCTACCACTGCCTGCACTGATATCATGTGAGTGTGACATGACTACAGGGGTTAGTGTTTCTGTTTTACCCATTGGTGTTTATGTGTGTATGTATGTGATACTATGTGACTGTGTGTGTATTTATGCATTCATGTATGTGTGTTTATGTATGTTTGTGGAACCAGCAAATTACAGACCTTGTTACTACAGCATGGGGGGGCAGGGGGTAAACAGTGTCACTATACAGTACCACTATATACAGCATGGGGGGGTGGACCATGTCACTGACTACTGTGGTCACTTTATAAAGTACTGGGAGGGTAGGGTCATTCCAGCCATGTCACCGGCAGATTACAGACTGTGTCACTAACTTACTATATACAGTACTGGGGTGGTTAAATAGTGTTACTATATACAGTAATAGGGGGTCAGACCATCTCACAGACTGTGGGCACAGGGTACCTCCTTTTGCAGACATGTAATCTGATTCACATTTTTTTCTGTTTTAAATGTAAAAAAAAATAATAAAAAAAATGTATTAAATTCACCTGTTTTTTGGAGGGGGGAGGGGTGGTGTGGGGGCCCTTCTTAGATTCTTGCACCTGGGCCCTGTGGTTTCTAGTTATGCCTCTGGCACAAGGCATATGATATTTGCCACCTATGACCAGATAGCTTTAAAGGGCCACTGTAAGTAAATATTTTCTATGCCTGTTACTAACTAACTACCCCAAATACGCTTTTTATCAATAGCATTTCATTTACATATCTCTACCGTATATCAGAAATCTTGTCTTCACTCCGCGGGTATCCTTTGCTCTGTACCAATCCGTTTACAATACCTAGGTTTCAAAATGGCGCTTTAAACACAATTTCATTGGTTTAAGTATTTTGAACATGCAGTGCTGAAAATAGTGGGCAGGATAACGTGACATCATCAGCAAATAAAAGATATAACTTTTAGAACGTTATGAAACTTCGTTTTGGAGAAAATATAGGTCAGTAGGTTTTAACTAATGTTTATTAACTTTAATATGTTAGTTGTTTGGCTTAAAAATTATAACGGAAAGTAATCCTTTAAGTAGTGCATTGCTGCTCCTGAGTCCACCTAGGAGTTCTTCTCAACAAAGCATACCAAGAGAATGAAGTAAGGCCTCAATAACAATCTTTACAATACTGGTTCCCAACATCATGGTGTCTTCTTTGTCCTATATTTGGCCGATAAAAGGTGATATACTTTTCTACAGAAAACCTTCCAAAATGTGATTTTGGTTGTTTTGTTTGTGTCATCTGGATCTAAAAGCAAACTCAAAATCCAAATGACAAATAAAATGGGCACTTGGTGACTCACGATATTACATCGCAGTTGTTTTTGGTTGATCCCTTTGTACAGTGTAGGGGACATTTTTGACCTGTTAAAGTTAACCTTCTTTTGTTCCGTAACCATAGCAATATGTGGCTGTTAATAATAAAGCAATATCAACAGTGGAATTATGGGTATAGTGGACATGTGTGTTAGACAAGTAATTTTGTTATGATCATAGGGGTTTCACATTTTTAGTAATGGTTTCTAAGCATTTTCTGGCTTTACAATATTTTTATCTACAATCATGAGGAACAGAGTGGGATATTAACATCCTGTAGAAGAAAGCAGCCACAATAAACACCTTCTCCTACACTTGGATATTAAACATTTACACACTGTAAATCATGAAATTGCAATTTTATGAGTTTTGCTATTTTGAAACAAAAGACGCAAAAATCTTGCCAACTTTACATATTCCTAGTATCACACACACTGACACAGTAATATACACTGACACAGAGATAAACATATCCCTAGGAACACACACGGCACACACAGTAACACTGACACAGAGATAAACTTTCTTAGTAACAAACACTATTATACACAGTAATATACACTGACACAAAGATACACTTATTCCTAGTAACACACACACACAGTTATATACATATTCCTAGTAACACACAGTAACACATACTGACACAAAGATACACATAGTCTTAGTAACACACACACACTGACGCAGAGATACAAAAATTACATGCATCACAGCACAAAAGGTGTGAAATCAGGATCAAAGGGGAAGGACCGTGCCGTGTGTTTTTTTGTTTTAGGGGTTAGCGTGGAGCTCTATTAGCAGAGTCCCTCTTTGGCTCTTAAATGTTGGGAAGTATGAAAATGGCAGTGGCCAACTATACATAGGTCCCCCTTACGTCCCTGTAAGTCTGTGGGAGATGTTGGGTGTTGTATTTGTATATATGGGCCGGAAAATAGGAGAAAAAATAAATTTGCAAGAAAAAGTAGGTGTTATTGTCTACCTTGGAGATTATATAATGATATATATATTTATTTATAAAATATTTTACCAGGAAGGATACATTGAGATTTCTCTCATTTTCAACTATGTCCTGGGTCCACAAAACATTGCATTGATACAAATGAGGGAAATAGACCAAGCTCCCTGGAGATACCTTTAGCTGTGTACAAAGGCCGCCTAGCCGGCCGAAGGAAGAAGAATTAGATGGTGTAATGTACAAAGCGCCTAAATGAAAGGCCGAGGTGATAATGAATGAGAATGTTCCTAATGAGAGAAGTTTAATCCTAACAAAGACACATAAAAGCATACAATAAAACAGTAATAATAAAATCAGTAAAAATTATACAATAAAAATTAGCATGGATCCATGTGAACTGTACAGTAATTGCAAATGACAGGTAAATAACAATAATTGTATATGAGAAGAAGGTGGACCTGTGAAATAATTACAAGTTACAGGTGAAGTGCATAAAGTTGGTATAGGTACCAAATATGAAGCTGGTGAGCAACAGTGGATGGCAAAAGAAAAAATAAAAGTCCAGCAACAAATGAAATACAAATGTTCTGCAAATGTCCAAAAGTCAATTGTGTCAATTAATCCTATGTGAAGAAAAAAGAGTTAAAAAAATGTGATCAAAAAATGGTTCCTTGGTGAAGTGAAGCAAATGGGAAAATCTAAAAAGTGAAAAAATGAGAAATATATATAACAATCAACAAAAAATGCTGAAAAAAATGTGAAGATAAAAATAAATGCAATGAGTAAATGTGATGTAGAAATCCTCAATGAGAAAACCAAAGGTCGGGTGCTATATACATCTTGTATTTCATATATAGTTCTGCAAGTCCCTGTAAAAAAAAAAAAAATAATAGTGTAGATGGTACAGGTCTATTAAATAATATTGAAATATTTCTAACCAGTTGTCGACGCGTTTCGGCCTATATAGGGCCTTTTTCAAGACAGTAATAGAGTTTTGGGCATCACTGGCCAGTGATGCCCCAAACTCTATTACTGTCTTGAAAAAGTTCACATGGATCCATGCTAATTTTTATTGTATAATTTTTATTGTATAATTTTTACTGATTTTATTATTACTGTTTTATTGTATGCTTTTATGTGTCTTTGTTAGGATTAAACTTCTCTCATTAGGCACGTTCTCATTCATTATCACCTCTGCCTTTCATTTAGGCACTTTGCACATTACACCATCTAATTGCATTGATACAATAGGGTACAATAAAATATTAATACATAATATATGCAAAATTTAACATAGAACAGGTAGGAAATATATAATCAACCATGACAGGTGCATTCTATTACAAAAAAATGAATAATTAAAAAAAATGGTTAAAACACTTTGAAAAACATGGATAGAACACCCTTGTTAATAAAATATACTGCAATATTGTTATTAAAAAAAATTAAACAGTTATCAATTTCACAACTTTGTAATATTTCTGTTACTGCCCACAGATCTCATCACAAGTTACGTTATAAGCAAAATGGCAGCTTATAAAAACACAACTTTTGGACTTGTATTTTTAACCTCTTGCGCCAAATAAACATAGACATAGCATATAAAGCAAGATCATTAGAGTGAGAGACACTGTATCAATCTCTGTAATGCTCTTCTGTTGGTGTTGGTGGGAGGGAAGAAAGGGAGTAGGATGGGCATTTTAGCGCAGGAAGGAAGGAGGTAGTGACCGGTGTTGGGGGGGGGGTAGAGCAGTTTAGGAGGGATCAGGTATCAGGTGGGGGGAGTTATCAGGTGGAAGGGTAATAGTATACTTATACTAAAGCAAAAATTAACCTTACAAGCTGATTAATCCCTATGTTGCTTGGAATTTCAGAAGTGTGGTGCACAGCTGCAATTAGCGGCCTTCTAATTACCAAAAAACAATTGCAAGTCCATGCATGTCTGCTGTTTCTGAACAAAGGGGATCCCAGATAAACTTTTACAATTATTTTTTTTCTTTCTTATGACTGCAGACGTTATGTGCAAATAATTTCTGTGAGAAACCCAAAGTTTGCGGAAAACGTTTCATGACTATTTATTTTCATGATCGTATTTGGTGGCCAAATAGTGGCATCAAATATAGTAAAATGGGCCTAGATCAATACCTTTTTTTTAAAATAGGTGAAATGTGTCAGGTGTTTGTTACAAGACAGTATGCACAATATTTTTTTTTTTTTTTTTTTTATTGAGGTTTCAAAAAGCAAATCACAAAATAAGAAGAAAGAAAAAAAACAGTATGAACAATTAGTCATCGCAAAGAATGTTAAGTACATTACAATGTTGAGTGTATATAAGCAATCTAGAAAGGAGAATAAGCATTAATGAACAGGTTACAGTTGTGATTTGCCAATTTAAATGTGAACCTTCTAATGAACTCTTGAGGCCTCTCTTGATCCTCAAACATAAACAAAAAATAAAACAACTAGTGAAGGTTAATATGGAATAAGAGAGACCACTTTTGGACCTCAAAACAAACCTCTTTTTTTATATCAATTAAAGGTAAGGTTAGATAGATTATAAATAGTTGTTGTAATATAATATGTGGGTATAGTGCATTTAGTAGGATATATTAATAGAGAGATTGTAATAATAAACAGTAGGATTGGGTTGCAAAGCTTTAGCTCAATTTGTAGGTAGTATTAGAAATTATGAAAGTGCGGCATAGGCTAGATAAGCCACATAGTTAGCACTCCTAAACTAGGAGGTACATTATAGGGGTGGGGGGGAGGAGGTTATATATAAATATGATAGGTAGCATATACAACAAAGATGCAGGTCCAGCCTACACTAGACATATATTCTAGACTTTGAGGTAAGGCTGCTCAAGCCAATAAAGCTGCGATCATAACAACAAATGATAAGTTTTGCATATAACATCACATGTATACACTCTAGCCGCTTTGCCACCATACCTTAATATATCAGTTACATCACAGTAATGTATGCCAGAATAGAGATAAACTTTCCATTTGCAGTTTTTCTTTTGAATGTAGGAGCAGTAACTCATAATAGAAGGCGCGTGAGATTGCTCATGTTACATAAAATATTAACATTAAGGATGCAAGCATGTAGTAATAGGCCAGGTAACCCAAATACAAAGAGTAGTGAAATAATGTTTAGCCTCTCAATAAAATGCTTTTGCTTAAAACTATAAACTGTAAATATCATGCTTACACATTGGGCCATAAATTACTAGAAAGTATGAACTGCTCAACCTTCCTATGCAAATATATTACTTTTAAGCTCTTAAGGAACTTGTTAGACTCTATTGATGGGATAACTTACCTCTTGAGGTGAGTTGGGAGCTGCAAGCTCAATTGTAAAACCCTCCTCACTGATAGATATAGCTATATATATATATATATATATATATATATATATATATATATATATATATATATATATAAATATATATATATATATATATATAACTATATATTTATATATATATAAAAAACACGGAAGGGAACTGCACTCTCATACCGGACCTGGTACACATCCGATGACCCTGCAACATGCTCAGCCCTGGGTGCCACTGGCACTCACAGGAAGCTGTGCTGTCCCCAGAGCCACAAGCAGTTAACCCCAGACAGGTCTGGGTGCAAGGTTTTCTCTGTGTGTTATATATATATATATATATATATATATATATATATATATATATATGTCTACAGCAATTACATCTTCCGCTATCAGGCTAAAGTACCTACCCAGATAGAGAGAAATAAAAATAATTCCAGAATTTTAAGCATGGCAATTGATTAGGCATTATAGTGTAAATAGGGAGTATGATTGTTCCACATACTTGGAATTTTTTAAACCCTGTTGTCCAGACATGGGCCCTATGCCCAAACAACAAGTAGAACAGTTACATGTATAGATGTGCAATTCAAATAATTGTTCACTTAACTTTCCCTAAGTTATTTAATGCCTATTGTGCTAGAGAGGAGATCTGAGTTAAAAGATTTAAGCTAGAAGACAATCAAAGAAGGCATACTAATGAGCTGTATATATATATATATATATATATATATATATATATATATATATATATATATATACAGTCATGGATAGGATTGCACAATCTTACTTGAGTAGTGCCACGGTGCTCTGCTAATATCAAACCAATACTCTCCAAGAAGCAGGCAGCCCACTGGTCTTTGCAGTAAAACTAGAATTTATTACATCAGTTTAAAAGCTAACAAACGTTTCGGCACTGCATTGTGCCTTTGTCAATGTTATACAACAAAAAGTACAAGGACAGAGTGCACCCAAACACCCTAGATCAATGATCCAAACACCCTAGATCAATGCACTCTGTCCTTGTACTTATAACATTGACAAAGGCACAATGCGGTGCCGAAACGTTTGTTATCTTTTAAACTGATGTAATAAATTCTAGTTTTACTGCAAAGACCAGTGGGCTGCCTGCTTCTTGGAGAGTATATATATATATATATATATATATATATATATATATATATATATATATATATATATATATATAAACAGCAATACGTGTGAAATACATAATAAGCAGTAACAACAGGAAACAGGATTAACATAATACCAATAAACAAATTTAAGGTGAGAGAAACAAAAATTGGCAGTACTACTAATATTCAACATGCGTATACTAGTCCAAGCTTGTGCCCTAATGTATAACCAACTAGCTAAAGTTCACTCATTATGGGAAGTTTAGCCGATACCTAATTTGTCTCTAGTTTGCCCTAGAATCAGTATAAATCTACAGTGCTGGATATCGTTGGGGCAGTTATTCTGTAAAATAAGGCTAATATACTGGAGGTCAGGATAAGTTGAATTGTTCCATTTGCACTCATCACCGTTTGCCAAGATGAAATTGCGCATCGCTTTCACATCCTTCTTGATTACCTGGTGCGGGAGAAGAGTCTCTAGCTTTAGTGTAGAAGGTGTCCCTTCCATCATATTAAGAGTCCCGCTGTGGAAATTTAAAGTCACTGGTACGATGGTTTCGCATTCTGCCTCAGAGGTCTTGCCTCCCTCACCCAACATTTGCCTCCAGCGGTGATGGGTGCGGGGAAGTTCCATTACTAAATGAGGGTCTGTCCTCCCCCTAGAAAGCACAGCCGCATGGTGTCTTGCTATAGTAATTCGGTCCATTACAGCCGGCTCCTTGAAAACAGCGCCCATGATGCTGGGGGAGCTCGAGTATTTAGCCGTAGTTAGCTTGTCAGCGGTAGTCTTCTTGGCTGAGTATGGTACTGCCTTTTGTGAGGACTCTGCCTTAAGAGCATTCAGAGTAAGAGAGACGTAGGTAGCGTGTTCCCTGTGTATTGGTGTGTTGGGTTAATAAACTATGCGCTGTGGGGGTAAAAGCTAGGGAGTCTCGAAGAAGTAATCTCACAAACTTCAAAGTGGGGGTAAAATCTGGATTGGATGAGACTCAAGCGCTTGTGCTTAATTACCCAATAAGGAAAGATAGTCTTACTATGTAGTTGGATTCAATGAGAATTATAAATGCATGCAATAAAATTTAAAACAATAGAAATTGATTCTTAAAACAAATCTAACTGGTTGGCCAACCATACAGTGTGAATAAAATGATATAATATGTTTTCCAATCCCTGTTACTTAGTGTATTATACAAACATATCTGTATATTTGAATTTTTGAATTTTGGTTTAATTGCAGATATTTTTTTATAGATTTGATATAGTGGACTTGTGAAGAAGTATGGTATCCACAAAGAATATTCACAATATTAATTCTTAATTACCATATTTACCATATTCGTTTGTTTAAAGCTGAACATACATAATTAAAATAGTGTCAATGGTATCAACAATATAATTAAAATAGTGTCAATGGTATCAACAATAGTAACAAATAATAAAAGTGAAACAAAAATAAAGTGATACAGTAAAAATCGTATAAGTTATGAAAGATAAAGTCTTTCTGCCGTGATCGTTAGAGTAATTGTTAAATGCTTTTTGTTAAAAGCGCTGTTGTTAAGTCCTCCGTGGGGATAGTATGTGCGGGCGTGCTGCAACAGGTTTTTGTCTAATTGCTATATATATTGCGATTATAAGTCACTGTAAAGTAGTTTTGGTTATCTGTCCTTCACATTAACTTCCTTAGTTGGTGTAGGTATAATAAATCTTACTCGTTGTTTCTTTTGGGATACTTTGTTTCTGGTCTAGTTTCTTTTTGTACCCAATTCAATCTTTACTGTGATGAATGTGGATCGGAAGCCGGGATAGCCGCTGCCGGTGTTGTAGTGGTTTCAGTATGTCGAGTTGGTTTGTCTCTGCGATTACACACACTTGAAGGAGTAGATGCTGGGGTTTTATGATACACTCCTTCAACAAAGGCTAAAAGAGAACAAACACTCCAAATTCGGAAGAGAAACCCAACAGGTTGATACACAACTAATAATAATGGATGTTCTATATCCTTGAACCAATACAATTGAAATGATGAATACCAAAAGATTAACCTGCTCTTCAACAAAAGATAATAAAAGATAGAACACAAAAAATAAATAAATTACAAAAATAGGAATAAAAATTCCAGAACCAATAATAATGCATCTGATAACAACACTTCATAAACAATTCAAAATTTCACCAAATTTTAAAAAATCGTTTTATGATACCCTCTTTCAACAAAGGCTAAAAGAGAACAAACACTCCAAATTCGGAAGAGAAACCCAACAGATTGATACACAATTATTAATAATGGATGTTTTATATCCTTGAACCAATGCAATTGAAATGATGAATACCAAAAGATTAACCTGCTCTTCAACAAAAGATTATAAAAGAACGAAAACTAAAAATAAATAAATTACAAAAATAGGAATAAAAATTCCAGAACCAATAATGCATGTTTCATATACTTGCACCAAAGCAATAATAATGGAAATAACGATTATTAATAAAAAAAACTGCTTTTTAACAAACGATTACTAAAGATCAAACAAGAACACGCAAAATTGAAATTTCCCATTCCACTGTTATATTAAATTGCATCATCAAAACAAATGACTAAACCTCTAATTTACCAACCCTAGAATTGAACCAACAATAAAATATGAATTCTTGCACTAAAGTACTAAAAAGAACATAATAAATATTCAAATTGGCATATACCAAAAACCTTATACTGACTCACAAACCCTGTAAGGGCAGATTCTCTGATGTACAAAAAGTTATTTATGTTTACATTAGTATTTGTGTTTACTACTGGAACAAGTTTTCATAACGTTTTATGCATTTACTTGGTCATCTGATACAAATAAGTGAAAATTCCCCCATCACCGTGATAAACTGAACCATTAATAGGTCACATGCTAAGGAATGACCAATCAAAAGCACCGACACAACAACCAATAGGATCACCAGATTGTAAAGATACAGCTACCTAGGGGATCCAATAGAATCAAATCACAGAATACAAAAACCCACTGTTTACAACTGCAAGGATATGCTTGATAAAGGCTGTATTAATCAGCTGAAATGTGTTGCCTACTCCTTGCTACACTAAACATTTTCATAGTCCACTTTCGAAGTGGACCGCCAAGACTACATCAAACCAGGGACCAACAAATATGCTTGAAAGATATTCTGAAGCGTTCAAGAACAACCTTCAAAGCACCTAGTCCTCCTTTCAAAGGACCGCCAAGAACAACTGAAATACCTTACCTAATAATTGGGCCTAAAGAAACCTGTGGACACCTGCAGATCGGATACTCTGAAACAAATAGAGTATGGATCTAAACAGAACACATTCGCAACAATTCAAGAGGTTTTGAAAACCTGAACCGGGCAAAAAGCCCAGCCATCTGACAAAAGGATTAACGGTTAAAGCACACTACCACAATACCCCAGCATCTACTCCTTCAAGTGTGTGTAATCGCAGATACAAACCAACTCGACATACTGAAACCACTACAACACCGGCAGCGGCTATCCCGGCTTCCGATCCACATTCATCACAGTAAATATTGAATTGGGTACAAAGAGAAACTAGACCAGAAACAAAGTATCCCAAAAGAAAAAACGGGTAAGATTTATTATACCTACACCAACTAAGGAAGTTAATGTGAAGGACAGATAACCAAAACTACTTTACAGTGACTTATAATCCCAATATATATAGCAATTAGACAAAAACCTGTTGCAGCACGCCCGCACATACTATCCCCATGGAGGACTTAACAACAGCGCTTTTAACAAAAAGCATTTAACAATTACTCTAACGATCACGGCAGAAAGACTTTATCTTTCATAACTTATACGATTTTTACTGTATCACTTTATTTTTGTTTCACTTTTATTATTTGTTACTAATGTTGATACCATTGACACTATTTTAATTATATTGTTGATACCATTGACGCTATTTTAATTATGTATGTTCAGCTTTAAACAAACGAACAATGGTAAATATGGTAATTAAGAATTTATATTGCGAATATTCTTTGTGGATACCATACTTCTTCACAAGTCCACTATATCAAATCTATAAAAAATATCTGCAATTAAACCAAAATTCAAAAATTCAAATATACAGATATGTTTGTATAATACACTAAGTAACAGGGATTGGAAAACATATTATATCATTTTATTCACACTGTATGGTTGGCCAACCAGTTCGATTTGTTTTAAGAATCAATTTCTATTGTTTTAAATTTTATTGCATGTATTTATAATTCTAAAAATAAATAGATCTCATTGAATCCAACTACATAGTAAGACTATCTTTCCTTATTGGGTAATTAAGCACAAGCGCTTAAGAGTCTCATCCAATCCAGCGTGTTCCCTGTGACCTGCTGCCACTACTTGTTGGGGCGCCATCCCATATGAATAGTCAAACACCTCACGGCAGCCATCTAAAAAATCTTGTATCTCCTCCATGATGCGCTCCGAAGCCTCCATAATGAAATAATGTGGCAATCCCCTAGCCTAAGGGGCAGAGCAGTAGATTTTGACCGATCTCGTTCACCACATCTAGTGCTGTACAAGCCACAAGATGGCTGCTCCCAGAATCTGCCGTTGTTCGTGTATACGCCAGGGTTGCAGGGTTCCTCTAATCCTGTATTGCTCATTTTTAAACTAAATGTGTAGAGCCTCAATATTCTCTATTCCACGATAATGTCCCCATATTTGAGTTAGAACTGTTAGTAAAATTGCATTTTATAATAGTACATCAAGAGCTTTGAGAATATGCGACCGCTCAGCTATGAGGTTGGCTCCTCCCCCTCTGCACAATATTTTTTGACTAGCGTCACTGCATAGCTTTAAACTCTTCTCCTATTTTGCTATTTATTTTATTTGTCAAAAAAAAGCAAGACTTACATTTATAGTTTTCTTGCCTCATTTGTTAATTTGAACATGTACTTTTTGTATTACTGTCCCTAACTAACTATGGTTTAGATTCCGTTGCTGTATCAAACTTTGTAAAGTGGTGGTAACATAAACCATCTGCATATAATTTAACCCTTTTCCCCCCTATATTGAGCTGTGTTGGAGTTTCTAGATGTTGCACATATTTAACCCTCAGTGTAGGCCATTTTTAGTGAAAAAAGTTATATATTTTTTTTGCAGCAGATTTTCTCTGTTTTACCTTATAGTACAATAATGTATTTATATCAGT
Organism: Bombina bombina; assembly: GCF_027579735.1. NCBI lineage: Eukaryota > Metazoa > Chordata > Amphibia > Anura > Bombinatoridae > Bombina > Bombina bombina. Next base: position 249,239,310 of record NC_069504.1, on the reverse strand, counting down.
TATTCATGCTTCCTCAATACTTGTCTTACTCTTAACTACACTCATTTCATATCTTTTTTCATAACAAAATGTTTTTAAATAATTTAATGTGTTCATCATATAAGGTTATATGGTAGCAATTATGTCTCACTCTCAAGAATTGTCCTTTCTGGATGTTATTCAGCCATCTCTTCAGGTGGCAACTCCTCAAATTAATATCGTTGTTAGTAAAAACTATTTTGAAGTGTGAGCTAGTTATAGATTTATCTTCCATAATTTCGATATCTAAATCTAAAAAAAAGTAATTTTTTGATTACTACTTGCTGATGTAAATGAAATTCTATAATGATTTTGATTAATTTAATCTAAGATTTTTTTCAAATCTTGTTACGTGCCATTCCATAAAATACCATCAATGTATCTTTTTATATAGTACAAGGTTTGCTCTAAGCTGATGCTAACTGAATAAATTCTTTCTGCCATTTACCCATAAACAAATTGGCATAACTTGGAGCAAACCTGGTACCTATTGCTGTCCCCTTGGTCTGTAAATAAAATGTATCTCTGGGCATCAACGGGGAGCTGTATGCGCCGCTCCAACATGTCAGTGCAGTGCTGCCCGGGGGAGCCGCTGACAGGGCAGGGATCCGTAAGGGAGACCGCATCCTAGAGGTGAATGTGGAAGGAGCCACACACAAGCAAGTAGTGGATTTGATCCGTGCCGGAGAGAAGGCGCTGGTACTAACTGTATTGTCCGTTCCACCACATGAGGCAGATAGTCTGGACCCTAGTGACGACTCCTCTGGACAGTCATTCTATGATTACAAAGAAAAACAAGCTGTCCCCATCTCCATCCCTACATACAAACACGTGGAACAGAACAGTGAAAAAATTGTGGTTTACAATGTATACATGGCTGGGAGACAGATTTGCTCCAAACGTTATCGAGAATTTGCCATCCTTAACCAGAACCTGAAACGTGAATTTGCTAATTTTACCTTCCCTCTGCTACCAGGCAAGTGGCCGTTCTCCTTGTCTGAGCAGCAGCTGGATGCAAGGAGGAGGGGATTGGAAGAATACCTGGAGAAAGTTTGTTCCATTTGAGTAATTGGAGAAAGTGACATCATGCAGGAATTTCTTTCCGAGTCGGATGAGAATTACAATGGAGTGTCCGATGTAGAGCTTCGTGTTGCATTACCTGACAAAACTACCGTGACGGTCCGTGTGAAGAAGAACAGCACCACTGACCAAGTGTACCAGGCTCTTGCTTCAAAGATTGGGATGGATGGAATCACAGCCAACTACTTTGCTTTGTTCAAGGTCATTAACCACTCCTTCGTCAGAAATCTGGCACCCAACGAATTCCCACACAAATTATATGTACAGAACTACATGTCAGCCATCCCTGGAACCTGCTTAACCATCAGAAAATGGCTTTTCACTACTGCTGAAGAAGCTCTTCTTAAGGACAATGACCTTGCTGTCTCATACTTTTTTCACCAGGCAGTGGATGATGTAAAGAAAGGATACATCAAAGCTGAAGACAAGTCCTACCAGCTTCAGAAACTGCGTGAGCAACGAAAGATGCTAATGTACCTAAATATGCTGCGGGGCTGTGAAGGCTACAATGAAATTATGTTCCCTCACTGCTCCTGTGACTCCCGCCGGAAGGGACATGTAATTACCGCCATTAGTATCAAACACTTCAAACTGCTAGCCTGCACGGAGGAAGGGCAGCTGGAGAGCCAAGTGATTGCCTTTGAGTGGGATGAGATGCAATGGTGGGACACTGATGAGGAGGGAATGGCATTCTGCTTTGCGTATGCCCGGGGGGAAAAAAAACCTTGATGGGTGAAAATCTTCACTCCTTATTTTAATTACATGCATGAATGCTTTGAGCGGGTATTCTGTGAGCTGAAATGGAGAAAAGAGGTGGAAGAGGAAGCAACAGATAAGGACAACAAAAACTGCAGTAGTGACAGTACATGCAGCAAGAACATATTTCAGATCGTGAGATTACAGCAGAAAGATACTAGCACTTAGTATCCTCATTCCCCTGGTGTCTGAACCGAGATTTATCGACACTTAGCTCACCGGAGATCCGTAACAGAAATCACGTGATGAACCATCCTTTCATTTGGAAGAAAAGGCCGACTGGCTTAGCTCCTTTTTGCACTGGGTCTACGGTGCACTGTACAGTACATGCTGGAGTTAAGCTTCTCACTCCTTCCATACAGACTCATTTACATGTAATTTAAACATTTCCTAAGCAGCAGCTTTGTCATAGACCCATTTGTAATTTCCCTTTTGCTATTAGTCTGTCTCAGCCCTAACAATGTTCTCCAACTCTTCTGTTTCATCTAACACTACTACTTGGTTACACTGAACTTCATGAGTTTGGTTCTCAACTTTTGAAGTTGAGGACATGTTTTCAGCCTGAACAGAAGATCCACAAAAAGGATTTGGTATGGTAGTGTTTGCCAATAATTGTTTGAAATCTTCTTAACACAATGTATGATTTAATGGACTGATGCAGGACCCATCTTCACATTTGCACACCTCATTGATGGAACCCGCAACTGAAACGTAAAAAGAATTGGGACAGATTTAGGCATTGCTTTTTGGGACTTAATTGCAGAAACCTAGAAGGGTTCACATTTCACCTGAATATATATATATATTTTTGCCCCTCAACAAAAAAGCCGCAAGACTACCTGAGAGCACAGAGTCAGGGCTGTAGTGTATGTTCTGCTCTTTCTTGCACATGCACCTGTATATAAGGAAAAAATCATAATTTTTACATTTCATATTGAACTAGGAATTGATGAGCAGGTGTTTACTCACCCTTTTTTTGCCTGTGCAGTATATATACCTCTCCTTCAGTAAGGATTTCAGTATTCAGTCTGCTCCTAGTCGGCAGTCTCTAAGATTTGTATCTTTTTGGGGGGGAGTTTGGTTTGCTCTTTCTAGCTGCATCCAATTCTTATTTAGGATATTAACCTTTTTAATGCAGGCTCCTTTTGCTAGTAAAAAGGTAAATTCTGTTTAGAAGTTACTGGAGTCTTGTGGGGGATAAAGGAACTTTAATCTGGACAAAAAAACTTTATCTTTATAACTTTGTTTCTGTGAACTTCAACGATTGTCAGTCAAGGATGGCAGCGGAGCACTTGATTCGTGTAAACTTCAGGAAGGTGCAGTGAATAGGACAAGCTTGTAGTATGTGCATGTAAAGCAACTTTTTTTAACTGTAAATATGATCATGCTGCAGTAAAGGTAATGAAAAGTGACAAAGCAACTTATGAGATTGTTCCTGTTTTTGTTTTCCCCTCCCCCCCCCCGAGCCTTTAACATCAATGTACTCAATGTTCTGCAGTGCTCACAAAAGAGCGGCAATCATTAAATTAAACAGGTAAAAAATAAAGTTTTGACATTTGAAACTAAAAAAAATGTATCTCTGAATGTGAAGTAACTATCTAGAATTCATTTTATACTTTCTAGTATGAAATCACATTGTTCTGGTTTCAAAACTTCATCTTTATTTAAGAAATGGTGTACTGCTTCCAAACCAAAAGTAGCCAAAATAAGTGTATCCTCCCATTGTACCATATCTAAAATATTTAAAAGTTTGTTATATCTTTCCAATATGGGAGTGCTTGGACATATTTTTTGAGAACCCTATTGACAAATTGTGATAAGATGTTTGTCACTAAATTCATTCCAGAAATAATAGGTCTACCTGGTGGATTATTCATATTTTTGGTAGATAATAGAAGACTGTGATTCTTGGATGGTCAATTAAAAGGTAATTATAGTAGTTCTCATTGAATACATATGTTATATAAAGACATTCTATTAATTTATATTAGTAATGAAACACTCTTTTGGCTACAATCTGCTAGTTTGAGCGCTATTCTTCATTGTGTTTTAAAATTCTATAATGTTGATGTGCACATAGGGGTCACTGCTAGCCACTACTCAAATAAATGCATATTTATCCACACCAGGTGATCACTATTACTACAGTGATTACCTGGCTATTAAAACCTATAGAGTGGTTTTTAGTCTTTAAAATAAGGTGTCTTGAGACTCCTTTATTAAAAAAGGGTGTGCTTTTTTACTTTTTTTTTATTGTGTGCAAATGTCTGCAGCACCATTATGCAGCATTATGCAGCAGTTTTGCAATAATGTTATCAATTTGCTCTGTCTAAATAATTAATTAAAATATTTAGGTTTCATATCTCTTTAATGCAAATACTTGCTATCACAAGATTGCATCAATGGAAACTAGGCCTTTTTGTTTAACCTATAGAAAGGGAAACCAATGGTGATTGGCAACTGCTTCTCCTGATTGTGGCTTTACCTATGCATTTATCCCCTTTGCAGTGTGGGGGGGGGCAGTATTGTCAATGTCATATCAATAAGCATTTCATTTTTAATTACACTCTTCCTTTATAAGCTGGCTGGAACAGGATTGAATTTATGTTGTGAAGTACCAAATGTTTTAAAATGTTTATTTTTCAACTATATTTAAAGGACCAGTCAACACATTAGATTTGCATATTCAACAAATGCAAGATAACAAGACAATGCAATAACACTTAGTCTGAACCTCAAATGATTAGTAGATTTTTTTTCAGACAATTTTAAAAGTTATGTCTTTTTCCACTTTCCCTGTACCATGTGACAGCCATCAGCCAATCACAAATGCATACACGTACCATGTGACAGCCATCAGCCAATCACAAATGCATATACGCTTATTCTTGCACATGCTCAGTAGGAGCTGGTGACTCAAAAAGTTTAAATATAAAAAGACTGTGCACTTTTTTTAATGGAAGTAAATTGGAATTTTTTTTTAAAATTGCATGCTCTATCTGAATAATGAAAGTTTAATTTGACTTGAATGTCCCTTTAAAGGAACATAGAAATAGATAATTTTATATGGGGGATTACTTTTGCAGTATGCCAAGGAGTATTCTGTCTTGATTCCTCCTGGGCATTGTTTGCTTCCAAACCAAAAGTAGCCAAAATAAGTGTATCCTCCCATTGTACCATATCTAAAATATTTAAAAGTTGGTTATATCTTTCCAATATGGGAGTGCTTGGACATATTTTTTGAGAACCCTATTGACAAATTGTGATAAGATGTTTGTCACTAAATTCATTCCAGAAATAATAGGTCTACCTGGTGGATTATTCATATTTTTGGTAGATAATAGAAGACTGTGATTCTTGGATGGTCAATTAAAAGGTAATTATAGTAGTTCTCATTGAATACATATGTTATATAAAGACATTCTATTAATTTATATTAGTAATGAAACACTCTTTTGGCTACAATCTGCTAGTTTGAGCGCTATTCTTCATTGTGTTTTAAAATTCTATAATGTTGATGTGCACATAGGGGTCACTGCTAGCCACTACTCAAATAAATGCATATTTATCCACACCAGGTGATCACTATTACTACAGTGATTACCTGGCTATTAAAACCTATAGAGTGGTTTTTAGTCTTTAAAATAAGGTGTCTTGAGACTCCTTTATTAAAAAAGGGTGTGCTTTTTTACTTTTTTTTTATTGTGTGCAAATGTCTGCAGCACCATTATGCAGCATTATGCAGCAGTTTTGCAATAATGTTATCAATTTGCTCTGTCTAAATAATTAATTAAAATATTTACGTTTCATATCTCTTTAATGCAAATACTTGCTATCACAAGATTGCATCAATGGAAACTAGGCCTTTTTGTTTAACCTATAGAAAGGGAAACCAATGGTGATTGGCAACTGCTTCTCCTGATTGTGGCTTTACCTATGCATTTATCCCCTTTGCAGTGTGGGGGGGGGGGGCAGTATTGTCAATGTCATATCAATAAGCATTTCATTTTTAATTACACTCTTCCTTTATAAGCTGGCTGGAACAGGATTGAATTTATGTTGTGAAGTACCAAATGTTTTAAAATGTTTATTTTTCAACTATATTTAAAGGACCAGTCAACACATTAGATTTGCATATTCAACAAATGCAAGATAACAAGACAATGCAATAACACTTAGTCTGAACCTCAAATGATTAGTAGATTTTTTTTCAGACAATTTTAAAAGTTATGTCTTTTTCCACTTTCCCTGTACCATGTGACAGCCATCAGCCAATCACAAATGCATACACGTACCATGTGACAGCCATCAGCCAATCACAAATGCATATACGCTTATTCTTGCACATGCTCAGTAGGAGCTGGTGACTCAAAAAGTTTAAATATAAAAAGACTGTGCACTTTTTTTAATGGAAGTAAATTGGAATTTTTTTTTAAAATTGCATGCTCTATCTGAATAATGAAAGTTTAATTTGACTTGAATGTCCCTTTAAAGGAACATAGAAATAGATAATTTTATATGGGGGATTACTTTTGCAGTATGCCAAGGAGTATTCTGTCTTGATTCCTCCTGGGCATTGTTTGCTTTATGATTACATTTAACATTTAAAAAATTTCCACTATGAAAAGGAATCACAAAACAAAGGCGCCTCCTAGTATGATATAGCTGGTACAAATGGACAATGCGAATGCCAAAAAGATACAAGTGGAGCAGCACCCAATTGTGCTAAGTCAACTTGCAGTCTCCCAGCTCACTGGCACAGCGCGTGTACCAGTCTCTCTGGCGTCCTCAATTGATCAAATAAGCTCAGACTCTCAGAAAAGGTTAAAATTCCACAATTTAATGGTATATATAAAACACAGATGTCAACCAAATGACACTGATAATTAAAAAACACAGATAGCAACGCGTTTCTCAGACTGCTGTCTGTTTCATCAGGCTTGTAGATGTATAGATAGACAACTAGTATAGATAGACAACTAGTATTGCACTTCTGTTATTGTTTATAGAATAGGTTATTTAGTTAGATATAATATAGATAGGTCACTGGTATAAATCATCTATTATTTCTAAGCACTTTATAATGATACATGGATCATCCATTTTTAGCACATTATAATTCCCTTATCACATCCATGTATTATTTTTATTCCACTACATCACATAAGGTACGTTTACCCACCAACAAGTTTCTACCTATACTTAATGTTTCCTAAAATAGACGTAGGCTCTATCAAGAAAGGGCAGTTATGACTAACGTCACATGGCCAAACAGTGACGAATCGAGCCCCAATAGGTTAGACGTCAGGCTAAACGTCAGTTCTAAAGTGACATATACGGAAATGTTCTCTGGCCCTAACTAGATGCTCCCCATAGTAGATATATAGGAATCGCTGTAAGAAGATCAAGGTATTTGACACAATTGTCTCCACACAACATCTAGTATGAAACAAATATCAACACATGTATTAAAGAATACAACGTTAATTTGAGCTTGTTTTTTAAAAAATATTCTTCTTACACCCTATTCTGATTCAATAATGGATAGATCAATAAATACAATGGCTAGTAAATTTTACTGACATGGATGTTAGAAGTAACTTTAATAAAGCAGCAAGTGAAATTGGTGGATATGGATACCTGGTTCTAATAATCCCCACTAGTAATTTATAGACAGCACATTACTACTATAAATGTTACACACACATATGGGAGTGATTGTACTACAGGAGTTTTTAGAAGCAATTTGGGAATCATTTGGGTTATAATAAAGACTATGGGGCCTATTTATCAAGCCGTCAACTGTGCTGCATTCACCGGCACCAATACGCTCGCCTGACATCACCTAACATTGCTGCCGCGGACCTGAATATGCTCTCCATATTTAACAAAAGAGCTGTCAAAAAGCCGCGCACCAAGTACGGGGCGATGAGCAGCGGACTCTTGATAACTAACAGTCATCGATCTTGCTGCTATTCAGCTTTTCCCAGCTTTATTTGTATACTGTAACTAAACACCCACACTATATTAAACTATTTAACCCCTATCCCACCGCTCCTGGACCCTGCCACAACGAAATAAAGTTATTAACTCCTAAACCGATGCTTCCGGAGCCCACCGCCACCTACATTATACTTATTAACCCCTAATCTGCTGCCCCCTACTCCGCCGCCACCTACATTGTGGATGTTGGATACATTGTTGGATCAGCCAATAGGATGAAAGCTCAATCCTATTGGCTGATTGCAACAGCCAATAGGATTTTTTTCAACCTTAATTCCGATTGGCTGATAGAATTCTATCAGCCAATCGGAATCTAAGGGACGCCATCTTGGATGATGTCATTTAAAGGAACATTCATTCGTCGGTAGTCATCGTAAGGAAGAGGATGCTCCGCATTGGTTGTCTTGAAGATGAACCCACTCCGCGCCGGATGGATGAAGATAGAAGATGCCATCTGGGTGAAGACTTCTGTGGGCTTGGATGAAGATTTCGGCCGCTTCGTTGAGGACTTCTCCCAGCTTCTTGGAGGATGGATATCGGATCTTCAGAACTGTAATTAAATCTTCTGGGGTTAGTGTTAGGATTTTTTTAAGGGTTTATTGGGTGGGTTTTAGTTTTAGATTAGGACTTGGGCCTGCAATAGAGCTAAATGCCCTTTTAAGGGCAATGCCCATCCAAATGCCCTTTTCAGTGCAATGGGGAGCTTAGGTTTTTTTAGTTAGCTTTTTATTTGGGGGGTTGTTTGTGTGGATGGTGGGTTTTACCTTTGGGGGGGTATTTGTATTTTTTTTACAGGTAAAAGAGCTGATTACTTTGGGGCAATGCCCCACAAAAGGCTCTTTTAAGGGCTATTGGTAGTTTATTGCAGGCTAGGGTTTTTATTTATTTTGGGGGGGATTTTTTTATTTTCATAGGGCCCTTAGATTAGGTGTAATTAGTTTAAAGCTTTGATACTTTCTTTTTTATTTTTTGTAACATAGTGTTTATTTTTTTGTGTAACTTAGTGTTTGTCATTTTTTGTAACTTAGTTGTTAGTTTTTTTTAACTTTGTAATTTTTTTGTGTAGATTTAAATTATTTGAGTAGGGTAAGGTGTTTAAATATATAATATAGTTAATTTAATTTGTAGTTTAATGTAATTTTAGTTTAAAAGTTAGGTTAGATTAATTATTTATTATAGTTTAATATAATTTTAGTATAATAGTTAGGGTAGGTTAATTAATAGTTTAATATAGTTTAATGTAATTTTATTATAATAGTTAGAATAGGTTAATTAGTAGTTTAATATAGTTTAATTTAAATCTAAAGGTAAGTTTAAATTTATTATAAGATAGGAATGAGTTAATATTTAATATAAAGTTAGTGAGTTGTTAGGTTTAGGGGTTAATAGGTTAATTTAGTTTATGGCGATGTGGGGGGCTGGCGGTTTAGGGGTTAATACATTTTTTTTTTTATTGCAGTGAGCTTTAGGAGCGGCGAGATAGGGGTTAATACTTTTATGTAGGGGCGGCAGATTATGGGTTAATAAGTATAATGTAGGTGGCGGCAGTGTAGGGGGCAGCAGATTAGTGGTGTTTAGACTCGGGGTACATGTTAGGGTGTTAGGTGTAAACTTAACTTTTATTCTCCCATAGGAATCAATGGGATATTGTGCAGCAGCGAACATAAGCTTTCACTGCTTTCAGACTCCCATTGATTCCTATAGCATCTGCGGCCTCCAGGGCGGCGGATTGAAAACCAGGTACGCTGGGCTGGAATAGTGGCGAGCGCATCTGCTAGTTATTTGTTAAGTAGCAAAAGTAGTCAGATAGTGCCGAATTTGCATTCGGAACATCTGTAGTGACATAAGCATCGATCTGTGTCAGACTGAGACTGGCTGATCGTATGTCACGTCACAAATTTCTACTTTTGCCGGTCTGTAGCCTTTGATAAATAAGGCGAATCAAGCTCTCCACAATTACGCTGCAGAATTCCAGCGTATTTGCTTTTGACGGCTTGATAAATAGGCCCCTATATGTAGTAATACAATATATGGCGTTGATATGATATCCACAATAAGGTACTATAAAGTTGTTTTTAAATGATATGTATATGTATTGTTAAAGATTAGTTTTTGAATGAAATGTCAGATATTTTAGATAAGCTGTCCACACTCCTAGCATTAGCAATTGAATTAATTATGCACATACACCTGAGAGGTGTGTCAGCTAATAGAAGATAGGGATTGGTTACTTGATGTATTTAAGCCAGAACTCTCATTTGGTGAACAGAAGCCTGATGAAACAAACAGCAGTCTGAGAAACGCGTTGCTATCTGTGTTTTTTAATTATCAGTGTCATTTGGTTGACATCTGTGTTTTATATATACCATTAAATTGTGGAATTTTAACCTTTTTTGAAAGTCTGAGCTTTTTCGATCCATTGAGGACACCGGAGAGACCGGTACACACTCTGTGCCAGTGAGCTGGGACACTGCAAGTTCCCAGTCTGCTTGACTTAGCACAATTGGGTGCTGCTCCACTTGTATCTTTTTGGCATTCACATTATCCATTTGTACCAACTATATCACACTAGGACGCGCCTTTGTTTTGTTATTCCTTTTCACAGTGAAAGCTTGTATCCAGAACACAAAATGAAGTCTTATACTGTGCTTCTAATCCTTTCCATTGCACTCCCTAATGTTGCATTCTCTATAGAAAGGTTAAGCTTTATCCTGGGCTGTTAATAAAGAAAAAATTTTTTTTTTTTATAAAAGTCTTATGAATTATACAGAAACAAAAAACAACATTATAAAAAACAAATATCATTAAAAGTAACCAATTTTAAAGGGACAGTCAACACCAGAATTTGTAGCTTAAAAAGATAGATAATCCCTTTATTACCCATTCCCCAGTTTTGCATAACCAAAAATTATTATTATTAAATTATTACACACTTTACCTCTGTAATTACCTTGCATCTATGCCTCTGCAAACTGCCCCCTTATTTGAGTTCTTATAACAGACTTGCATTTTAGCCAATCAGTGCTGACTCCTAGGTAACTCCACGTGCGTGAGCACAATGTTATCTATATGACATACATGAACTAACACCCTCTAGTGTTGAAAAACTATCAAAATGCATTCATATAAGAGGCAGCCTTCAAGGTGGAAGAAATTAGCATATGAGCCTACCTAGGTTTAGCATTCAACTAAGAATACCAAGAAAACAAAGCAAAATTATTGATAAAAGTAAATTAGAAAGTTGTTTAAAATGACATGCTCTATTTGAATAGTTTATTTTGGACTTCCCTTTATTGTTGTTATAACTTTAAGATGCAGAACCAGTAAACCTTATCCTAATGGAAATTTGTAAAAAGTACAATAAGCAAATCAAAATTCGCCAATAAAAATCATATTGCAAATAGTATTGTACTGTAAACAATGCTGCCAAAACACTTACAGTAAGAATGTAAAAGACATCAAATTTAAATAGCTAAACCATAAAAAATTATTCAAAGCAGGGAAAAATCTAATATATAGGGAGTATGCATCATAAAGGGACAACTGTATTGAAAACAATTCATTAATGATAAATAAGAATATTACAATTCTAAAGCCTATCTACTGTACTACAAAAGAATTCCATGCAAATAGCTAGCTGTTTTCAAATATAAAAAATAAAATGTATTTTTATCTACAGTATCTATTTATCTATCTATCTCTATATAAATTTATTTATCTATCTATATATCTATCTAATTTAAAAGCAAGCATATTCACACCAGAAAAACATAATTTATGCTTACCTGATAAATTCCTTTCTCCTGTAGTGTGGTCAGTCCACGGGTCATCATTACTTGTGGGATATTTGCTCCTCCCCAACAGGAAGTGCAAGAGGATCACCCAAGCAGAGCTGCTATATAGCTCCTCCCCTCTACGTCACACCCAGTCATTCGACCGAGAACCAACGAGAAAGGAGAAGCTAAAGGGTGCAGTGGTGACTGGAGTATAATTTAAAAATTTAGACCTGCCATAAAAAACAGGGCGGGCCGTGGACTGACCACACTACAGGAGAAAGGAATTTATCAGGTAAGCATAAATTATGTTTTCTCCTGTTAAGTGTGGTCAGTCCACGGGTCCTCATTACTTGTGGGATACCAATACCAAAGCTAAAGTACACGGATGACGGGAGGGACAGGCAGGATCTTTATACGGAAGGAACCACTGCCTGAAGAACCTTTCTCCCAAAAACAGCCTCCGAAGAAGCAAAAGTGTCAAATTTGTAAAATTTGGAAAAAGTATGAAGCGAAGACCAAGTTGCAGCCTTGCAAATCTGTTCAACAGAGGCCTCATTCTTAAAGGCCCAAGTGGAAGCCACAGCTCTACTAGAATGAGCTGTAATTCTTTCAGGAGGCTGCTGTCCAGCAGTCTCATAAGCTAAACGTATTATGCTACGAAGCCAAAAAGAGAGAGAGGCAGCAGAAGCTTTTTGACCTCTCGTCTGACCAGAATAAACGACAAACAGGGAAGACGTTTGTCGAAAATCTTTAGTTGCCTGTAAATAAAATTTCAGGGCACGAACAACATCCAGATTGTGTAGAAGTCGTTCCTTCTTCGAAGAAGGATTTGGACACAAGGATGGAACAACAATCTCTTGATTGGTATTCCTGTTAGTGACCACCTTAGGTAAGAACCCAGGTTTAGTACGCAGAACTACCTTGTCTGAATGAAAAATCAGATAAGGAGAATCACAATGTAAGGCCGATAACTCAGAGACTCTTCGAGCCGAGGAAATAGCCATTAAAAACAGAACTTTCCAAGATAACAATTTTATATCAATGGAATGAAGGGGTTCAAATGGAACACCCTGTAAAACGTTAAGAACTAGGTTTAAACTCCATGGCGGAGCAACAGATTTAAACACAGGCTTAATCCTGGCCAAAGCCTGACAAAAAGCCTGAACGTCTGGAACTTCTGACAGGCGTTTGTGTAAAACATAGATATTGACGGCAGATAAGAGCCATAGGCCCAGCAAGTCTGCCCCACCTTACCTAACAGTATAAACTTATCTAGTTCGTAGGATAGCCCTATGCTTGTCCCATGCATTTTTAAAGTCCCCCACAGTGTTTGTTGCTACTACCTCTTGAGGAAGTTTATTCCATAAATCAATCACTCTTTCTGTAAAGAAGTGCTTCCTCAAATTACTCCTGAATCTACTACCCTTTAGCTTGAGCTCATGACCCCTTGTTCTTGAATTTTCCATTTTATGTAAAATACCCACAGCCTCAGTTTTACTAAACCCTTTAATGTACTTGAAAGTTGCTATCATATCACCTCTTTCCCTTCTCTCCTCTAAGCTATACATATTTAGGTCATTGAGCCTATCCTGGTAAGTTTTATTTTTTAGACCATGTACCATTTTGGTAGCCCTCCTTTGCACAGATTCAAGTTTGTTAATATCCTTCTGAAGATATGGCCTCCAGAACTGCACACAAAACTCAAGATGAGGCCTAACTAATGATCTATAAAGTGGCATAAGAACCTTACTATTTCTGCTGCAAATACCTCTACCAATACATCCAAGCATTCTGCTAGCCTTACTCGCTGCCTTACTACATTGTTTACTAAGTTTTAAATCATCTGAAATAATAATTCCCAAGTCCTGTTCCTCGTCTGTAACAGTCAGTAAAGTGTCATTGAGTCTGTAATTAACATTTGGATTTTTCTTCCCTAAATGCATTATTTTACACTTTGCTGTGTTAAACTTTAGATCCCAGTCGTTTGTCCAATCCTCCAATTGTTGTATATCACTTCTCATTTTGTCTACCCCCCCTGGAACATCCACTCTGTTGCAAATTTTTGTATCATCTGCAAAGAGACATACTTTCCCCTGTAGCCCTTTGCTGATATCGCAGATAAATATGTTAAACAAAACAGGCCCCAGAACTGACCCCTGAGGAACACCACTAGTAACAGCCCCCTCTGCTGAATGAACTCCATTTACTAAGACACTTTGTTTTCTGTCCTTAAGCCAGCATTCCACCCAGTTCACAATTTTTGAATCTAGACCAAGGAGATATAGTTTGTGAATAAGTTTATTGTGTGGGACGGTGTCAAATGCTTTGCTGAAATCTAGATATGCTACATCAACTGCTCCTCCCTTGTCTAATACTTTTGTTACATAATCAAAGAAGTCAATTAGATTAGTCTGACATGATCTCCCTGAAGTAAAACCATGCTGATTTTGGTCCTCTAAATTGTTTGTCTTTATGTAAGTCATAATTCTTTCCTTTAAGAGGCTTTCCATTAATTTCCCTACTACTGAAGTTAAACTAACTGGCCTGTAGTTGCCAGATTCTTCTCTACTGCCCTTTTTATGAAGAGGTATTACATTTGCTATTCTCCAATCATCTGGGACAGCTCCTGTTAATAGTGACTGATTAAACAGATCAGTTAATGGGACAGTTAGCACTGAACGAAGTTCTTTTAAAACCCTTGGATGAATATTATCAGGACCCACTGCCTTTGTAACATTTATTTTTGATAATGCTAACAAAACCTCATCCTCTGTAAAAAGATTACTGTTAAGCTTGTTTCTATTTTGCATAGCATCCCTTAATGTAGACATTGTATCTTCACAATCTTTAGTGAAAACAGAACAGAAGTAATCATTGAGACAGTCTGCAATCTGCTTATCTCCTTCTATTATTCTACCATCAACTGATTTCAATTTTACTATTCCTACCTTATTTTTTCTTCTTTCACTGATATATCTAAAGAATGTTTTGTCCCCATGTTTTACTGACTGTGCTATCTTCTCTTCTGCATCAGCTTTAACCTTCCTAATTAACTGCTTAGTCTTTTTTTGTTGGAGTCTCCATATTTTCATATCATCATCTGCTTGTGTGTGTCTGTAATTTTTATAAGCTATCTTTTTTGTCTTTACAGCATGTGCTACTTCTTTGGAAAACCAAATTGGTTTCCGCTTTCTTTTACTTTTACAGACATGTCTAATACAGTGTGCGGTTGCATCTAAAATGGCACCTTTCACAAATTCCCACTGTTCTTGAACCCCTGTAATAAGATTTTTCCCCTTTAAATAGTTTTTTAGGTATTCTCCCATTAATGAAAAATCTGCCGTCCTAAAGTCTAAAACTTTTGTTTTAGTCTGGGTGTACAGTTCCTGAACATGAATACTAAACCAAACAGATTGATGATCACTGGATCCTAAGTTCTCACCTACAGACACATCTGAAACTGTATCACTGTTTGTAAGTATTAGATCTAATATAGCTTCCTTACGAGTTGGTTCCTTGACTAATTGTTCAAGTGATTCCCCTAGCAGAGATTCAAGAATATACCTGCTTCTAGCCGATCTAGCAGAAGGAATCTTCCAGTCTATATCTGGCAAATTAAAGTCCCCCAGTACTATAACCTTACCCTTCATGGTCATTTTGGTTATTTCATCTAATAACAGATTGTCCAGTTTTTCATCCTGCAATGGAGGCCTATATACAACCCCTATTCTAAAAACATTTTTATCTCCAATTTCCAAAGTCACCCAAATACTTTCCACCTCATCATTTGTTCCTACAATTTCAGTAACCTTTATATTTTCATTTACATACAAAGCAACTCCTCCACCTTTCTTTCCTACTCTGTTCTTTTTAAATAACCTGTATCCAGGTATGACTATGTCCCAGTCATGCAAATCATTGTACCATGTTTCTGTTATAGCTACTAAATCCAAGTTGTCCCTAGTCATTATTGAAATGAGTTCAGGTAATTTATTTCCTAAGCTGCGAGCATTTGTGCTCATGGCACAAAGAATTTTTCTACTAGAATTTCTAGAATTGTTACTTGGACTAACAGTTTTGGCATGCTGTGGGGGGCAGGTGGATATATTAATGCTACCCCCCTTTATTAGTTTAAATGATTTCTAATAAAGTATTTGAACTCCTCTCCCAGATACTCTGTTCCTTTAGCATCCAAATGCAAGCCATCTCTCCTAAATAACCTAGTATCTTTCCAAACAGAGCTATAATGGCCAATAAAACCAAATCCTCGTTCCCTGCACCACTTATCTAACCAAGAATTAAATGTTGTTATCCGCTCCATCTTTCCTGCTTCCTGGTCATACACAGGTAAAATAGCAGAAAATGATAGAGTTGATGCCACAGTCTCTAAATGATTACCTAGGTCACAAAACTCTTTCTGAACAGCAGCAACATGATTACTAGCCAGATCATTTGTTCCTAAATGAACAATCACATCCAACTCACTTCCCTTTCCTGCTGCCTTAACAATTCTCAAAATACGATTCCTATCCCTGTGAGCAGTAGCTCCTGGAAGACATCTAACCTCCCTTGTTTCTCCTTTACTTTCACCTAAATACACATTCCTCAAAATAGAGTCACCCACTAACAGTCTTTTTCTCAAAAACACATCTGCAGTTCTTTCCTGTGTTATGTTACCTGGAGAATCAGGTGCCAATAGCTTTAAATTACCTGTTACAGCTTCAGAGGGCTCAGAAACAGCAATCTCCTCATCACAAGTGTATTCGGCAAGAGCAGCATAGGAGTTTTGCAATGGAAGAGGTTGTGGGCAATGCTTCTGGTCTACTGTTCTAATTCTTCCAGAGCCTACAGTGATCCATCTGCCTCTCCTTGCTGATCTCTGGGGTAGAGGGGCTTCTTTCTGAGGCAGCTTTGTAGAGGTAACAGGTATGTTACTTACCTTAGCTTGAAGTTTAGCTATTTCCTCCCTTAACAGGGAAAACTGCTTACAAACAGGACAGCCCCTAAATCTCCAAAAAGTAGAACGATTAAAAAGTGCAAAACACCCATTGCACTGTATCTGAGACATTTTAAACTATGCAACACTTTAACAATAAGAAAAATATAAGTATTATTTTCTACTGAATAAGCCTGAATAACCCTGAATAACTCCTGAAATAACTCAAATATCCTTATGTATTTAATCCTTTTGTAGTTTGATCTCTTTGCTAAGAAGCAGAGCTAAATGTTTAGCAGAGCTAAACAGATCTCTTTAAATACCCTCAGAAAGATAGGGTGGGGTCCCTCCTAATTGCTCACCTATGCAAACAATCTAATTGTTATCTAATTGCAATACTAAAAACCAGAATACAAAAGAATGTAAATTAACTCAAACCTTTAACTATTCAATTTCTGTAGTGAAACTAATTCACAGTTCAGGTCTACCACCTTTAACTATTCAATTTCTGTAGTGAAACTAATTCACAGTTCAGGTCTACCACCTTTCTGAAATAACTCAAATATCCTTATGTATTTAATCCTTTTGTAGTTTGATCTCTTTGCTAAGAAGCAGAGCTAAATGTTTAGCAGAGCTAAACAGATCTCTTTAAATACCCTCAGAAAGATAGGGTGGGGTCCCTCCTAATTGCTCACCTATGCAAACAATCTAATTGTTATCTAATTGCAATACTAAAAACCAGAATACAAAAGAATGTAAATTAACTCAAACCTTTAACTATTCAATTTCTGTAGTGAAACTAATTCACAGTTCAGGTCTACCACCTTTAACTATTCAATTTCTGTAGTGAAACTAATTCACAGTTCAGGTCTACCACCTTTCTGAAATAACTCAAATATCCTTATGTATTTAATCCTTTTGTAGTTTGATCTCTTTGCTAAGAAGCAGAGCTAAATGTTTGAATGGACAGAGCTGAGATCTGTCCCTTTAAGGAACTAGCGGATAAACCCTTTTCTAAACCTTCTTGTAGAAAAGACAATATCCTAGGAATCCTAACCTTACTCCAAGAGTAACCTTTGGATTCGCACCAATATAGGTATTTACGCCATATTTTATGGTAAATCTTTCTGGTAACAGGCTTCCTAGCCTGTATTAAGGTATCAATTACTGACTCTGAAAATCCACGTTTTGATAAAATCAAGCGTTCAATTTCCAGGCAGTCAGCTTCAGAGAAATTAGATTTTGATGTTGGAAGGGACCCTGGATCAGAAGGTCCTGTCTCAGAGGCAGAGACCAAGGTGGACAGGATGACATGTCCACTAGATCTGCATACCAGGTCCTGCGTGGCCACGCAGGCGCTATCAGAATCACCGATGCTCTCTCCTGTTTGATCCTGGCAATCAATCGAGGAAGCATCGGGAAGGGTGGAAACACATAAGCCCTCCCGAAGGTCCAAGGTGCTGTCAAAGCATCTACCAGGGCCGCTCCCGGATCCCTGGATCTGGACCCGTAACAAGGAAGCTTGGCATTCTGTCGAGACGCCATGAGATCTATCTCTGGTTTGCCCCAACGTCGAAGTATTTGGGCAAAGACCTCCGGATGAAGTTCCCACTCCCCCGGATGAAAAGTCTGACGACTTAGGAAATCCGCCTCCCAGTTTTCCACTCCCGAGATGTGGATTGCTGATAGGTGGCAAGAGTGAGACTCTGCCCAGCGAATTATCTTTGATACTTCCATCATCGCTAGGGAGCTTCTTGTCCCTCCTTGATGGTTGATGTAAGCTACAGTCGTGATGTTGTCCGACTGAAACCTGATGAACCCCCGAGTTGTTAACTGGGGCCAAGCCAGAAGGGCATTGAGAACTGCTCTCAATTCCAGAATGTTTATTGGCAGAAGACTCTCCTCCTGAGTCCATGATCCCTGAGCCTTCAGAGAATTCCAGACAGCGCCCCAACCTAGTAGGCTGGCGTCTGTTGTTACAATTGTCCAATCTGGCCTGCTGAATGGCATCCCCCTGGACAGATGTGGCCGAGAAAGCCACCAAAGAAGAGAATTTCTGGTCTCTTGATCCAGATTCAGAGTAGGGGACAAATCTGAGTAATCCCCATTCCACTGACTTAGCATGCACAATTGCAGCGGTCTGAGATGAAGGCGTGCAAAGGGTACTATGTCCATTGCTGCTACCATTAAGCCGATCACCTCCATGCATTGAGCCACTGACGGGTGTTGAATGGAATGAAGGACACGGCAAGCATTTTGAAGCTTTGTTAACCTGTCTTCTGTCAGGTAGATCATCATTTCTACAGAATCTATAAGAGTCTCCAAGAAGGGAACTCTTGTGAGTGGAAAGAGAGAACTCTTCTTTTCGTTCACCTTCCACCCATGCGACCTTAGAAATGCCAGTACTAACTCTGTATGAGACTTGGCAGTTTGAAAGCTTGAAGCTTGTATCAGAATGTCGTCTAGGTACGGAGCTACCGAAATTCCTCGCGGTCTTAGTACCGCCAGAAGAGTACCCAGAACCTTTGTGAAGATTCTTGGAGCCGTAGCCAATCCGAATGGAAGAGCTACAAACTGGTAATGCCTGTCTAGGAAGGCAAACCTTAGATACCGGTAATGATCTCTGTGAATCGGTATGTGAAGGTAAGCATCCTTTAAATCCACTGTGGTCATGTACTGACCCTTTTGGATCATGGGTAGGATTGTCCGAATAGTTTCCATTTTGAACGATGGAACTCTTAGGAATTTGTTTAGGATCTTTAAATCCAAGATTGGTCTGAAGGTTCCTTCTTTCTTGGGAACCACAAACAGATTTGAGTAAAACCCCTGTCCGTGTTCTGACCGCGGAACCGGATGGATCACTCCCATTAGTAAAAGATCTTGTACACAGCGTAGAAACGCCTCTTTCTTTATTTGGTTTGTCGACAACCTTGACAGATGAAATCTCCCTTTTGGGGGAGAGGATTTGAAGTCCAGAAGATATCCCTGAGATATGATCTCTAACGCCCAGGGATCCTGGACATCTCTTGCCCAAGCCTGGGCGAAGAGAGAAAGTCTGCCCCCCACTAGATCCGTTCCCGGATCGGGGGCCCTCAATTCATGCTGTCTTAGGGGCAGCAGCAGGTTTTCTGGCCTGCTTGCCCTTGCTCCAGGACTGGTTAGGTCTCCAGCCTTGTCTGTAGCGAGCAACAGCTCCTTCCTGTTTTGGTGCAGAGGAAGTTGATGCTGCTCCTGCCTTGAAATTATGAAAGGAACGAAAATTAGACTGTCTAGCCCTAGGTTTGGCTCTGTCTTGAGGCAGGGCATGGCCTTTACCTCCTGTAATGTCAGCGATAATCTCTTTCAAACCGGGCCCGAATAAGGTCTGCCCTTTGAAAGGTATGTTAAGTAATTTAGATTTAGAAGTAACGTCAGCCGACCAGGATTTTAGCCACAGTGCTCTGCGTGCCTGAATGGCGAATCCGGAATTCTTAGCCGTAAGTTTAGTTAAATGTACTACGGCATCTGAAACAAATGAATTAGCTAGCTTAAGTGTTTTAAGCTTGTTTGAAATCTCATCTATAGTTATTGAGTCAAGAGTCTCTTCCAGGGACTCGGACCAAAAAGCGGCCGCGGCCGTGACAGACGCAATACATGCAAGGGGTTGCAATATAAAACCTTGTTGAACAAACATTTTCTTAAGGTAACCCTCTAATTTTTTATCCATTGGATCTGAAAAGGCACAGCTATCCTCCACCGGGATAGTGGTATGCTTAGCCAGAGTAGAAACCGATGCCCCCAACCTTAGGGACCATCTGCCATAAGTCCCGTGTGGTGACGTCTATTGGAAACATTTTTCTAAATACAGGAGGGGGGGAAAAGGGTACACCGGGCCTATCCCACTCCTTAGTAATTATCTCTGTAAGCCTCTTAGGTATAGGAAATACGTCAGTACTCGCCGGTACTGCATAGTATCTATCCAGCCTACATAATTTCTCTGGGATTGCAACGGTGTTACAATCATTCAGAGCCGCTAATACCTCCCCTAGCAGTACGCGGAGGTTTTCAAGCTTAAACTTAAAATTAGAAATGTCTGAATCCACTCTATTGGGATCAGAACCGTCACCTGCAGATTGAAGCTCTCCGTCCTCATGTTCTGCATACTGTGACGCAGTATCTGACATGGCCCTATTATTATCAGCGCACTCTGTTCTCACCCCAGAGTGATCACGCTTCCCTCTAAGTTCTGGTAATTTAGACAAAACTTCAGTCATAACATTAGCCATGTCCTGTAATGTGATTTGTAATGGCCGCCCTGAAGTACCCGGCGTTATAATATCACGCACCTCCCGAGCGGGAGATGCAGGTACTGACACGTGAGGAGAGTTAGTCGGCATAACTTTCCTCTCGTTGTTTGGTGAATGATGTTCAATTTGTACAGATTGACTTTTATTTAAAGTAGCATCAATGCAATTAGTACATAAATTTCTATTGGGCTCCACTTTGGCTTTAGCACATATAGCACAGAGATATTCCTCTGAGTCAGACATGTTTAACACACTAGCAATTAAACCAGCAAACTTGGAAATACTTTTCAATACAATTTACAAATAATATGAAAAAACGTACTGTGCCTTTAAGAAGCACAGAAAAAGTTATGACAGTTAAGTAACAATAAACTGGAGAAAACTATAAGATTAAATTCTCTCCGGTAAAAACACAATTTTAGCAAAGGATTGCCCCCATTAGTAATGGATAACTAACCCTTTAATAGCAGAAAAAATGTACAGAATATAAACGTTTTTTATCACAGTCAAAGCACAATCTCACAGGTCTGCTGTGAGTGATTACCTCCCTCAAAATAATTTTTGACGACCCTTGAGCTCTGTAGAGATGAACCGGATCATGCAGGGAAGAAAACAGACTTGTGACTGAATTTCTGATGCGTAGTAAAAGCGCCAAATTAAGCCCCTCCCCCTCATACACAACAGTGAGGGAGATCAGTAAACTGTCTTAAATTAAATAAAATGCCTGCCAAGTGGATAAAAACATTGCCCAAAACAATTTTTCACCCAGTACCTCAGAAAATTAAACAATTTAACATGCCAGCAAAAACGTTTAACATCAAATAAATGAATTGTCATAGAAAGCCTGCTGCTAGTCGTTCTCACTGCAAGATAGGCTAAAGTTTTATGCATACAGTATTATTCCAGTGAAGTGCCATTCCCCAGAATACTGAAGTGAAAATATACATACATGACAGCCTGATACCAGTTGCTACTACTGCATTTAAGGCTGAACTTACATTATATAGGTATTGGCAGTATTTTCTAGTCAATTCCATTCCTCAGAAAATAATATGCTGCTACATACCTCTTTGCAGGTGAACCTGCCCGCTGTCCCCTGATCTGAAGTTTACCTCACTCCTCAGATGGCCGAGAACAGCAACATGATCTTAACTACTCCGGTTAAAATCATACAGAAACTCAGGTAGATTCTTCTTCAAATTCTCCCTGAGAAGGAACAACACACTCCGGTGCTGTTTTAAAATAACAAACTTTTG
Organism: Bombina bombina; assembly: GCF_027579735.1. Classification (NCBI taxonomy): domain Eukaryota; kingdom Metazoa; phylum Chordata; class Amphibia; order Anura; family Bombinatoridae; genus Bombina; species Bombina bombina. The sequence goes on along the minus strand of NC_069504.1, from coordinate 249,217,199 downwards.
ATTGAAGTTATAAAAACTAAGTATAATCACCACAGTCCTCTCACACATCCTATCTATTAGTTGGGTGCAAGAGAATGACTGGGTGTGACGTAGAGGGGAGGAGCTATATAGCAGCTCTGCTTGGGTGATCCTCTTGCACTTCCTGTTGGGGAGGAGCAAATATCCCACAAGTAATGATGACCCGTGGACTGACCACACTTAACAGGAGAAATATATAATAAAGAAACTATAGAACGTAACAATAAAAAAACATATTTAAATGGTAATTTATAAACTTAAAGGGCCAGACTTCAAGTGATGCTCCTATGTCGCGCTTTTGATCAAACAAGAACACCACCAGAAGTGTAGATTTTGCATGCGTTTTACAAGTTAAACGTAAAACCTTTGCATGCAAGTGAAACCAGACGTGTGCTGACTTTGGATATCGTGACTACACTAACCTATTCTCCCCATAGACTTCAATGGAGAGTGCAGAAGAAAAAAACACTTATCACTCCTGCACTAACTCAATAGGAGTTATTAATATTTCACATCCAGAATTTTTTTTTTTTTATTTTAAATATTTCTATATACATCTGTAAATGTATATATGCTCTGTGAAAAGCATTACTGGGCTAAAAAACTGCGCCCTGGTTGTAAATCTCCAAAGAACAAGCTAACAAGTTTATTGAGCTGGTTGTTCGATCTTGGGAGAGCATTTCTCTCTTTGTGTGTGTGTGTGTGTGTATTTACACATATATATATATATATATATATATATATATATATATATATATATATATATATATATACACACACACACATACACATACATATGTGTATATATGTATATATATATATATATATACACACACACACATACACATACATATGTGTATATATATATATAAATATGTTTATGTTAGTGACATCACGCCCACTATACATACACAAGGTCCATGGTTTCCAATGAAGATCTGCACAATATGGCGCAGGTTTTTTGCCTTCCCCCTCAAAAAACGGGGATAGGTCAAGGGACCAGTGGCGAAGCAGATCGGTACAAACTGAGGGGGAACAGGGGCAATCGTGGAAAACAAAAATACAAATAATTAATAATGTGATTAATTTGTCAGATCATACTTTGACACCATCTCAGCTTTCAGTTCTTGGTTATGGTCTTAATTTTTCACCAACCAATAACTTTGACATCTTTAAAACATTACTAGATGTCAATAAGCTTATCAGAAATATCACTCTAAATAAATTTTATAATGACACCCCTGAATTTTCTATTAGAAACATGAGCATTAATCCAAAAACCTCCATTCACAAAGCTTCCTTTAAGGAAGCATGTGATACTCTAACTCTTGAACATCTCTTAAGGGAAGGTTCAGAAGATTCTGAATCTGATAGACTAAACTCCCATGGTGGTTTCAGAAACCCCTCTACCTTTTATCCCATACAGCATAGGGGCCAGGTTCTTGAAACTTTTTTCAAGAGAGTGGAGCGTGATCTTTTGGAACTCAAATCCAGTAGCTCACATACCAAACAAAATCTCACCAGGCAAGAAAAAGTGGCTCTGGAGGAGTTGAGATGCAGGGAGGACATAGTTTTCCGCTCGGCGGATAAGGGTGGTTCCATAGTCGTCCTGAATTGGACTGATTATGTAAAGGAGGCCCTTCGCCAGCTCAATGACACGGAGAACTATGCCCCCCCTTGCGTCCGATCCAACCAGAGCCTTCCAGAAAGAGCTATTTAGCTTGCTGGACGATGGATTAGAAGATGGACACTTTGACATTAAAATATTTGAGTATTTGTGTGTCAAACACCCTATAGTGCCCATCTTCCATCACTTGCCTAAAGTGCACAAATCCCTTACAGATATCAAGGGACGTCCGATAGTGAGCGGAATAGGTTCTTTAACTGAACATATTTCACAATGGATAGACAGCCTTCTGCAACCACTGGTAGTCTCTTTGTTTGGTTACCTTCGGGACACCAAACATGTAATTGAGATATTGGAAGGCACAGATTGGAAATATGATGTATTCAGATGGGCATCAATTGATGTTGTTGCCCTATACTCGTCCATCCCACATAAAGAGGGTTTGGAAGCGATAGCATACTTTCTGAAACATCATTCTAATCTTACCCATGACTTCCAGATGTACATCTTACGTCTACTTAAATATCTACTGACCCATAACTATTTTAAATTCGAGGATCAATTCTATCTCCAGAGATGTGGGACAGCTATTGGGGCAAAATTCGCCCCCTCCTATGCCAACCTGTTCATGGGTTGGTGGGAGCTGTCCCACATCTATGGAGATAGTAATCCCTTTAGACATTTCATCCATTACTATGGGCGATACATAGATGACCTTTTGGTCATCTGGTTGGGTGATGATGCTGATTTTCTTAACTTTATGTCCAACCTTAATGACAATACCTATGGTATTCGATTTACCTCTGAATTACATAATAATTCAATTAATTTTTTGGACATTACTCTAACTGGTACTAAAGAAGGAAAAATCATCAGTAACATCTATAGGAAACCCATTGCTGGGAATGCGTTGTTACACGCCAAAAGCTGCCACCCAACCCATGTCCCTTTTGCTGTTGCCAAAGGACAATTTTTCAGAGTAAAGAGAAACTGTAGTCAGGAAGATATGTTTTATAAACAATCTGAAGATCTTACTAGAAGGCTCAAGCAAAGAGGCTACCCTGACAAAATCATACATAAAGCAAAGAGACAGGTTCAGAGTATTGATAGACATGAACTGATTAAAGAACAGTCTATGACATCCAGAAAACTCAATACTGACTCTCAGGGCATTACATTTGTCACAGAGTTTAGCGCACAATATCAAGAGATATGCAGTATCGTTAAAAAACATTTTAACTTCTTGTCCGCTGATGACAAACTGGAAAAATGTGTAAAAAACGGACTATGTTGCTCCTATCGGAGAACACGTACTCTAGCAAATACTCTATCACCATCATCATTACCAGAACTTGACAAACCAAGTAGTTCGTGGCTTACACAAAAGGGCCTTTACAAGTGCAGACAAAAATGTCGGGTTTGCGAGTATATCACAGCTTCTAACATATTTAGATCAGAGGTTACAGGGGAAACTTTCCCAATCACCAGCTGTTTGAAATGTACTACCACATATGTGATATACTTGCTCACCTGTACATCATGCCACCTACAATATGTAGGCCTCACCACTAACGAGGTAAAAGTTCGCATCAGAAACCACCTGTCTACAATACAGGCATGTGAGGCTAGTACCCCACTTGTTAGACATTTTGCCCGCTGCCATGACAAAAACATCAGTACTTTGAGATGGCAAGCTATAGAGAGGGTTCTCTGCCCACCTAGAGGTGGCGACCGAGAGAAGTTGCTGCAGAAGAGGGAGATGTACTGGATTTTCAAGCTCCAAACTAGGGTGCCAAATGGCCTTAACTCTGAATATGATTTAATTAATTTTTGGAAATAGTAGTCATCTTTGGGGCTTTTGTCCGATGGTTATCTCCCTCTTCTGCAGCGCATTTACATTCATTTTCAATTTGCTTTTGTGCAAGAACCACATTTTGCTATTGCTATTTCTATTTCTATTTTTGCTATTCTCATATGTATACTATAGTGAGCTATATATGTGAATCATGAAAAGTATATAAAGATTTTTGTTATGTAAACCAATATATTCTCATACTTTATTTGCTTAATGGTTTACTTTAAACACTTTTCTTAAACAAGATGTTTATCATCATGTACTGATATTTAGCTCACTATTTCCAATAGTCATTTAGTGATCCAGTTCACTTAAGTCCCATTCTCATAACTCTAGTATTTCTGCATTCATCAAATTTAGTCTTGTATATGATACATAATGCATACTATGAATATTTAATATAATGTCAATTCTTTTACCTATGTATTTTCCTTAACTGGTTTATCCAGTGACTTATCTACACTTTAACATAAAGCATTTTTTGTATAGGGCACTTTAAATTGTGTAAGCAGGAGTTTAAAATTGTATGAGCAGGCAATGAAATTACCTATTGACACACCTTGTTGAATTTTTAATTCATTATCTTTTAACCAATGAGATGTAACCTACTCCCTTAAATAGGTTGTAAGGTGTTTCCTTAAACAGCTATGATTACGACCTGAGGGTCGAAACATGTCAGCCGTTTTGCACAAGTGACTGTGTCTCACTCACTGTTCCCATGGATGTTGTGGACTTTTAACCTATCTGTATTAAAGTTTGGACTTTTAATCAATTTCGTCTGCTGCACTCTGCCTTTGTTACCTTTATATATATATATAAAAATAGAAAGAATGTGCACTCTCATTTAGTCTGACAACTGCCAGGGTCCTTGCAAATACTAATCCAGGAATAAACACAAGCTTGCACTCTCTAGTCTTTTCATATTCTTTAGTGTGAAAAATGTGACGTTTCGGGGACAAAGTATCACCTTCCTCAGACACAGTGTATACCAAGTGAATCAAATATTTAGCAAACATTGTTTAACTGACACACCCCCTAACTGATACAAAAAAAGACCACCATGTCAAATAAACATACAAGCATGGGATTTAACCTTTTTAAGCCATTATGGCATTTTTTTCCGTCCTAACTGTGCTGGGCTTTAGCGCCATTAGGACGGAATAAAACATCCTAGCCGTTTGGCTGTCCTGAAGCCAAAGGCGCTTACTGGATCTGATTGCGGTCTGGAGGGCGTGCCTAGCGTCATAGGGATGCCCCCTGACCCCATCCCATAACTGAAATCTCGCAACCGCGTGCACTATCGCGGCATTTCAATTTGTCTACATCAAAATGTTGTTCCGTTGAAGACAAATTGACCCTGTCACGAAAGGGTTAAACATAGTGCAAAATGTTAGTGCAAATAATCGTGTAATCATACTCATGTGATCCTAATAAGTACACTGTAATATACACATTGTGACATAAGTATACATTAGAGGACTCTATTCATGGATACTATGCAAAGTTAACAATCTGATACGCTATATACAGAATCCTTCAATTGCCCTAGTTTATGGGTTCTCACACATATTTTTAAACACCATACATTGTCATAAACATCATATAGATCAAATTGACATAAAGATCATATTGTATTTACCTCTGATTACTCTGTCTGCACTGCGGCAATCCGCATCCAACATGGCCATGGCGTGTACCCAGAAGCACCATGGTGACCCCTTAAAAGGGCCTTTTGTAGGGCATTGCCCTAAAGTTAACAGCTTTTTTGCTACAAAACAAAACAACCACCACCTAACAGTATACAAACCCCCACCCCCAACCAACAAAATAAAAATAAAGTAAAACCTAATCTACCCATTGCCCTGAAAAGGGTATTTGTATGGGCATTGCCCTTAAAAGGGGATTTAGCTCTTTTTCCTGCCCGTAAAAGGGCATTCAGATCTTTTATGAAATGCCCAAGCCCTAATCTAAAAACAAAAACCCACCCCAAAACAAAAAAAAATACAGTACACAAAATAACAAATTATCAAAAATAAAAAAAATTATTCCCATTCTAATACCCATTAAAAAAAACACCCCAAAATAAAAAACTAATCCAGAATAAACTACCAATAGCCCTTAAAAGGGCCTTTTGTAGGGCATTGCCCTAAGTTAAACAGCTCTTTTACCTGAAAAAAAAATACAAACACCCACTAACATTACCCCCACCCCCACAAACCCACAATATAAAAAAAACTATCTAAAAAAAACCTAAGCTAACCATTGCCCTGAAAAGGGCATTTATCTCTTGGGCATTTAGCATGTTTACGAATTCCCAAACAAACTATAAAAAAAAAAAACCCACCCAAAAAAACCTTAAAAAAACTAACCCTCGAAGATCCACTTAGTTTTTGAAGTCCCGCTTGAACGATCTTCATCCAGGCAGCGAAGTCTTCATCCAGGCGGCCTCTTCTATCTTCATCTCGGCGGCGCGGAGCGGGTCCATCCTGAAGACATCCGGTATGGAGCATCCTCTTCATACGGTCGACGCCGTACCTGCATTAGCTTCGCTCACCCACCAGAAGTCCTTTGGAATTATTTTCAAGGTGGAAAAAGCAGGAATTTGCCAAAGACTGGATCTGAGTCAAGTGTGTTTCTAAGAAATCGAGCATGCAGGTTTGGTGTAAAGATGCTATTATAAACAGTTATAGAAAGTTGGAGGATTGAAATTTAGAAAGGTGGGGAAATAAGGAGCTTAGTTTTGGAGAGATTTAGCTTAAGGTAGTGAGAGGCCATCTAAGATTAAAAGTGACATTTTATTAAGGAAGTGAATAGGTCTGGTGCAGAAAGGTAGATTTGGGTATCATCAGCGTACAAATGAAATTAAAACCCTTGAGAATTTATTAAAGAACCTAAGGGTGATGAATAAATTGAAAAGAGGTTTGTAGTACCCAAACAGAAATGGGTTAGGGGTCAGAGAAGGCTACACTAAAGGTTCAGTTAGACAGGTAGGAGGAGAACCACAAGAGGGCTGTGTCGCAGATGCTGAAGAATTTTAGAGTTAGGAGCATGCGAGAGTGGTCAAGATTGTCAAAGGTTGCAGATAAATCGAGAAGGATTAGCAGAGAAAAGTGGCCTTTTGATTTTGCTACAATTAGGTCATTATGGATCAAGCAGGGAGTTTAATTTGAAGAAATTTAATAAATGTGTATATACAAGCCTTTCCAGAAGTTTTGAGGCAAGGGGGAGTAGGGAAATAGGGCTGTAGTTGGATTGGGATGATGGATTGAGAGGCAATTTTTGGACGATATTTGTGATTGGTGCATGTTTAACCCCTTAATGACCGGACCATTTTTCAATTTTCTTACCCTTAATGACAATGGCTATTTTTACATTTCTGCAGTGTTTGTGTTTAGCTGTAATTTTCCTCTTACTCATTTACTGTACCCACACATATTATATACCGTTTTTCTTGCCATTAAATGGACTTTCTAAAGATACCATTATTTTCATCATATCTTATAATTTACTATAAAAAAATATAAAATATGAGGAAAAAATTGCAAAAACACACCTTTTCTAACTTTGACCCCCAAAATCTGTTACACATCTACAACCACCAAAAACACCCATGTTAAATAGTGTATAAATTTTGTCCCGAGTTTAGAAATACCCAATGTTTACATGTTTTTTGCTTTTTTTGAAAGTTATAGGGCAATAAGTACAAGTAGCACTTTGCTATTTCCAAACCACTTTTTTTTCAAAATTAGCGCTAGTTACTTTGGAACACTGATATCTTTCAGGAATCCCTGAATATCCCTTGACATGTATATATTTTTTTTTAGAAGACATCCCAAAGTATTGATCTAGGCCCATTTTGGTATATTTCATGCCACCATTTCACCGCCAAATGCGATCAAATACAAAAAATTGTTGACTTTTTCACAATTTTTTTCACAAACTTTAGGTTTCTCACTGAATTTATTTAAAAACAACTTGTGCAATTATGGCATAAATGGTTGTAAATACTTCTCTGGGATCCCCTTTGTTCAGAAATAGCAGACATATATGGCTTTGGCGTTGCTTTTTTGTAATTAAAAGGCTGCTAAATGCCGCTGCACACCACGCGTGTATTATGCCCAGCAGTGAAGGGGTTAATTAGGGAGCTTGTAGGGAGCTTTTAAGTTTAATTTTAGCTTTATTGTAGTGTAGTAGACAACCCAAATTATTGATCTAGGCCCATTTTGGTATATTTCATGCCACCATTTCCCCGCCAAATACGATCAAATAAAAAAAACATTTTTCACAATTTTAGGTTTCTCACTGAAATTATTTACAAACAGCTTGTGCAATTATGGCACAAATGGTTGCAAATGCTTCTCTAGGATCCCCTTTGTTCAGAAATAGCAGACATATATGGCTTTGGCGTTGCTTTTTGGTAATAATAAGGCCGTTATATGCTGCTGCGCACCACACTTGTAATATGCCTAGCAGTTAAGGGGTTAATTAGGTAGCTTGTAGGGTTAATTTTTAGCTTTAGTGTAGAGATCAGCCTCCCATCTGACACATCCCACCCCCTGATCCCCCCTGACCCCCCTCAAACAGCTCTCTTCCCTCCCCCACCCCACAATTGTCCCCTCCATCTTAAGTACTGGCAGAAAGTCTGCCAGTACTGAAATAAAAAGCATTTATTATTATTTTTTTATTATTTTTTCATACAGTCTGCAGTGATGGATCCCCCTTACCCCACAACCTCCTTGATCCCCCCCATACATCTCTCTAACCCTCCCCCCTACCTATTTGCCACCATCTTGGGTACTGGCAGCTATCTGCCAGTACCCAATTTGCCCCCCAAAATTGTTTTTTTTTTTTTACTTTTTTATTTAAAACATTCATTTTCTGTAGTGTAGCTGGCCCCCCTCAATAATCTACATCCCTCCCCCTCCCAGATCCCTTACTTAACAACGGAGATCCCTTCCTTCAACTGCATCAGCATGAATGTCTTTGGAATGTGGAGCGGGGGGGGGGGGGGTGAGAATTAGTTTAGGAATGTGTGAAGTTCATGAGAACAGGGAGGTGAGGATAATAGAGATGAGCCAATAAAAAATACAGGTGGTTAGGGGGAAGGAGCAAATAAAAAATATAGGCCTAGATTTAGAGTTCGGCGGTAAAAGGGCTGTTAACGCTCCGAGGGGTTTTTTCTGGCCGCACCATAAATTTAACTCTGGTATCGAGAGTTAAAACAAATGCTGCGTTAGGCTCCAAAAAAGGAGCGTAGGGCATTTTTACCGCAAATGCAACTCTCGATACCAGAGTTGCTTACGGACGCGGCCGGCCTCAAAAACGTGCTCGTGCACGATTCTCCCATAGGAAACAATGGGGCTGTTTGAGCTGAAAAAAAACCTAACACCTGCAAAAAAGCAGCGTTCAGCTCCTAACGCAGCCCCATTGTTTCCTATGGGGAAACACTTCCTACGTCTGCACCTAACACTCTAACATGTACCCCGAGTCTAAACACCCCTAACCTTACACTTATTAACCCCTAATCTGCCGCCCCCGCTATCGCTGACCCCTGCATTACACTTTTAACCCCTAATCTGCCGCTCCGTAAACCGCCGCCACCTACGTTATCCCTATGTACCCCTAATCTGCTGCCCTAACATCGCCGACCCCTATGTTATATTTATTAACCCCTAATCTGCCCCCCACAACGTCGCCGACACCTACCTACACTTATTAACCCCTAATCTGCCGAGCGGACCTGAGCGCTACTATAATAAAGTTATTAACCCCTAATCCGCCTCACTAACCCTATCATAAATAGTATTAACCCCTAATCTGCCCTCCCTAACATCGCCGACACCTACCTTCAATTATTAACCCCTAATCTGCCGACCGGAGCTCACCGCTATTCTAATAAATGTATTAACCCCTAAAGCTAAGTCTAACCCTAACACTAACACCCCCCTAAGTTAAATATAATTTTTATCTAACGAAATAAATTAACTCTTATTAAATAAATGATTCCTATTTAAAGCTAAATACTTACCTGTAAAATAAATCCTAATATAGCTACAATATAAATTACATTTATATTATAGCTATTTTAGGATTAATATTTATTTTACAGGCAACTTTGTAATTATTTTAACCAGGTACAATAGCTATTAAATAGTTAAGAACTATTTAATAGTTACCTAGTTAAAATAATTACAAATTTACCTGTAAAATAAATCCTAACCTAAGATATAATTAAACCTAACACTACCCTATCAATAAAATAATTAAATAAACTACCTACAATTACCTACAATTAACCTAACACTACACTATCAATAAATTAATTAAACACAATTGCTACAAATAAATACAATTAAATAAACTATCTAAAGTACAAAAAATAAAAAAGAACTAAGTTACAGAAAATAAAAAAATATTTACAAACATAAGAAAAATATTACAACAATTTTAAACTAATTACACCTACTCTAAGCCCCCTAATAAAATAACAAAGACCCCCAAAATAAAAAATTCCCTACCCTATTCTAAATTTAAAAAGTTACAAGCTCTGTTACCTTACCAGCCCTGAACAGGGCCCTTTGCGGGGCATGCCCCAAGAATTTCAGCTCTTTTGCCTGTAAAAAAAAACATACAATACCCCCCCAACATTACAACCCACCACCCACATACCCCTAATCTAACCCAAACCCCCTTAAATAAACCTAACACTAATCCCCTGAAGATCTTCCTACCTTGTCTTCACCATCCAGGTATCACCGATCCGTCCTGGCTCCAAGATCTTCATCCAACCCAAGCGGGGGTTGGCGATCCATAATCCGGTGCTCCAAAGTCTTCCTCCTATCCGGCAAGAAGAGGACATCCGGACCGGCAAACATCTTCTCCAAGCGGCATCTTCTATGTTCTTCCATCCGATGACGACCGGCTCCATCTTGAAGACCTCCAGCGCGGATCCATCCTCTTCTTCCGACGACTAGACGACGAATGACGGTTCCTTTAAGGGACGTCATCCAAGATGGCGTCCCTCGAATTCCGATTGGCTGATAGGATTCTATCAGCCAATCGGAATTAAGGTAGGAATATTCTGATTGGCTGATGGAATCAGCCAATCAGAATCAAGTTCAATCCGATTGGCTGATCCAATCAGCCAATCAGATTGAGCTCGCATTCTATTGGCTGATTGGAACAGCCAATAGAATGCGAGCTCAATCTGATTGGCTGATTGGATCAGCCAATCGGATTGAACTTGATTCTGATTGGCTGATTCCATCAGCCAATCAGAAAATTCCTACCTTAATTCCGATTGGCTGATAGAATCCTATCAGCCAATCGGAATTCGAGGGACGCCATCTTGGATGACGTCCCTTAAAGGAACCGTCATTCGTCGTCTAGTCGTCGGAAGAAGAGGATGGATCCGCGCTGGAGGTCTTCAAGATGGAGCCGGTCGTCATCGGATGGAAGAACATAGAAGATGCCGCTTGGAGAAGATGTTTGCCGGTCCGGATGTCCTCTTCTTGCCGGATAGGAGGAAGACTTTGGAGCACCGGATTATGGATCGCCAACCCCCGCTTGGGTTGGATGAAGATCTTGGAGCCAGGACGGATCGGTGATACCTGGATGGTGAAGACAAGGTAGGAAGATCTTCAGGGGATTAGTGTTAGGTTTATTTAAGGGGGTTTGGGTTAGATTAGGGGTATGTGGGTGGTGGGTTGTAATGTTGGGGGGGGGTATTGTATGTTTTTTTTTACAGGCAAAAGAGCTGAAATTCTTGGGGCATGCCCCGCAAAGGGCCCTGTTCAGGGCTGGTAAGGTAAAAGAGCTTGTAATTTTTGTATTTTAGAATAGGGTAGGGAATTTTTTATTTTGGGGGTCTTTGTTATTTTATTAGGGGGCTTAGAGTAGGTGTAATTAGTTTAAAATTGTTGTAATATTTTTCTTATGTTTGTAAATATTTTTTTATTTTCTGTAACTTAGTTCTTTTTTATTTTTTGTACTTTAGATAGTTTATTTAATTGTATTTATTTGTAGCAATTGTGTTTAATTAATTTATTGATAGTGTAGTGTTAGGTTAATTGTAGGTAATTGTAGGTAGTTTATTTAATTATTTTATTGATAGGGTAGTGTTAGGTTTAATTATATCTTAGGTTAGGATTTATTTTACAGGTAAATTTGTAATTATTTTAACTAGGTAACTATTAAATAGTTCTTAACTATTTAATAGCTATTGTACCTGGTTAAAATAATTACAAAGTTGCCTGTAAAATAAATATTAATCCTAAAATAGCTATAATATAAATGTAATTTATATTGTAGCTATATTAGGATTTATTTTACAGGTAAGTATTTAGCTTTAATAAGAGTTATTTAATAAGAGTTAATTTATTTCGTTAGATAAAAATTATATTTAACTTAGGGGGGTGTTAGTGTTAGGGTTAGACTTAGCTTTAGGGGTTAATACATTTATTAGAATAGCGGTGAGCTCCGGTCGGCAGATTAGGGGTTAATAATTGAAGGTAGGTGTCGGCGATGTTAGGGAGGGCAGATTAGGGGTTAATACTATTTATGATAGGGTTAGTGAGGCGGATTAGGGGTTAATAACTTTATTATAGTAGCGCTCAGGTCCGCTCGGCAGATTAGGGGTTAATAAGTGTAGGTAGGTGTCGGCGACGTTGTGGGGGGCAGATTAGGGGTTAATAAATATAACATAGGGGTCGGCGATGTTAGGGGCAGCAGATTAGGGGTACATAGGGATAACGTAGGTGGCGGCGATTTGCGGTCGGAAGATTAGGGGTTAATTATTTTAAGTAGCTTGCGGCGACGTTGTGGGGGGCAAGTTAGGGGTTAATAAATATAATATAGGGGTCGGCGGGGTTAGGGGCAGCAGATTAGGGGTACATAAGTATAACGTAGGTGGCGGTCGGCAGATTAGGGGTTAAAAATTTTAATCGAGTGGCGGCGATGTGGGGGGACCTCGGTTTAGGGGTACATAGGTAGTTTATGGGTGTTAGTGTACTTTAGGGTACAGTAGTTAAGAGCTTTATAAACCGGCGTTAGCCAGAAAGCTCTTAACTCCTGCTTTTTTCAGGCGGCTGGAATCTTGTCGTTAGAGCTCTAACGCTCACTGCAGAAACGACTCTAAATACCGGCGTTAGAAAGATCCCATTGAAAAGATAGGCTACGCAAATGGCGTAGGGGGATCTGCGGTATGGAAAAGTCGCGGCTGAAAAGTGAGCGTTAGACCCACTGACTCCAAATACCAGCGGGCGGCCAAAACCAGCGTTAGGAGCCTCTAACGCTGGTTTTGACGGCTACCGCCGAACTCTAAATCTAGGCCATAGTTTGTTGAATAGACAAGAGGTAGCAAAAAGGAATATGAAGATATGAAGCATTTTACAACAAGAGAAACAGTGATACACACAAAACACTTGCTCTGTCCCTTGTCCCTTGTTTAATTCTTCTAATTCGTGTATATTTATTTTGCTTATTTCTGAATGCCTCACTTACAAATTAAATTGCACACTGCCCATGCAATGCACATGCCAAGCTAGTGTTACATTTATATGTATAGCAGTCAGCTGGGTCCAATAAATTAGCAAATCAAAGGATCAAAGACAGTCAAAGGCAAAGTGTAGAGCTTGATTCTGGCCAGGTAAGGGTAAGAAGTTAAAATAAATAGATAACAGAATTTGAAGTTATGCCATTAGTCAGCTATAAATTTAAGAATACAAGTATTGACCAGGATTGAACACAGGACTTAAATACAGGACTTATTTAACTGCCTTCAATAATATACTCAATTCACATACCAAAAGAGAGAGTTACAAAAAGTAAAATTGCATGAGAAAGCAGTGAATTTTGCATGTAATGGTACAGGAACTCAATTCACATACAAAATGCTCACTTATAAAAGGCGAACATATACTATTATAAAAATTGCACACTGCCAATGCAATGCACACGAATAATTAACTATCTTAATGCGCATTATGTTATTATTAAATATAACATCTTGAAAAAAATATGAATAATAATTATGAATACTTATTATAGTTACTCTGAAATATACATACAGTATATATTCTATGGATTTTTATTTAATGTTTTGTACATCTATAAAAATTTGCATTCATTATGTTTCAATATGTTATATTTAATATTTACATAACACACCTTAAGGTACCTAATTCTTCATGTGCGCTAACCCGACAACACACATAGAATTAAAGCCCACAACCTGAAGCATATTACACATATTTTACATTTCAATGTTCTTCACACACACACACACATATATATATATATATATATATATATATATATATATATATATATATATATATATATATATATATACTGTATATATAATGTTAATGTAAAATATTTATCTATACATATATATATATATATTTACATATATAATGTAATATTTATATATATATCTATACTTGTATATCTATATGAATATATATAGGTGTGTGTGTATATATATATATATATATATATATATCAAAAAGATAAACTCCCAAAGACATAAGTAATGTTAGCCTTAAATGGCGAAATTGTAGCAGACTGTGTTGGCTGAGATGAAGCACCATGCACATGCACCTTGGGTAAAACAATTGTAGTAATTTATTTCAATATGCATTAAAAAGTTCACACAAAATCTGTGTAGATACAAACTCACGGATATGTGAAAGACAAGGGAAGGAGTGACGTCAACTGACGCGTTTCACGCCGGTTGGCGCTTTCTCAAAGATAGTTTGAGAGTGTTCAAGGTGAGATTAAATAACCACAATTGGACAAGAACACGCCCTCAAACTGATTGATGTTTTGTATCAGTTGTGCAAGTTACCGCAGAGACGACTCGTCATATGTCACACTTGGAATAAGTCTATAATGTTATCTTATTGGTAACTCAAAGAAAAATACAAGCCGATTGCAGCCATAACACGCACAACAGAGACATAAAGTAAAGTCGAGACACACTAAACAGAGGCTATACTAAACATGTCTTACTTAGAACTAGACAGGAACATTGGCAAAGGCAAGAACAGAAACTTAGGTATACATGATATAGTATCAAACACAGCGGATACTTTTTGAAACATTTTTTTGAAGCATTTTTTGGATCATATATACAGCAGGTTTTAGCCTTATAGTTTCAAAAGCTTTCTGTTATTTTGCATTTCTGGTCTGTTTGTTTAGACATATTATTAGAAGCAATTTTCTAACCTAACACATTAAGATATTCATTTCTCCAACATTGGTGTGTCCGGTCCACGGCGTCATCCTTACTTGTGGGATATTCTCTTCCCCAACAGGAAATGGCAAAGAGTCCCAGCAAAGCTGGCCATATAGTCCCTCCTAGGCTCCGCCCACCCCAGTCATTCTCTTTGCCGTTGCACAGGCAACATCTCCACGGAGATGGTTAAGAGTTTTTTGGTGTTTAAATGTAGTTTTTATTCTTCTATCAAGTGTTTGTTATTTTAAAATAGTGCTGGTATGTACTATTTACTCTGAAACAGAAAAGGATGAAGATTTCTGTTTGTAAGAGGAAGATGATTTTAGCAGACAGTAACTAAAATCGATTGCTGTTTCCACATAGGACTGTTGAGATGAAGTAACTTCAGTTGGGGGAAGCAGTTAGCAGACTTTTCTGCTTAAGGTATGACTAGCCATATTTCTAACAAGACTGTGTAATGCTGGAAGGCTGTCATTTCCCCTCATGGGGACCGGTAAGCCATTTTCTTAGTCAAACAAACAGAATAAAGGGCTTAATATGGGCTAAAAAAAAACTGGTAGACATTTTTATGGGCTAAATCGATTGCTTTATTTGGGCATATTATTCAGATTTAGGCTAACAATTGGCATTTATAATCTTGGGGAACGCTTATAAAAACGGCAGGCACTGTGTTGGACACCTTTTTCAGTCAGGGGGCCTTTCTAGTTATAGACTGAGCCTCATTTTCGCGCCATTAATGCGCAGTTGTTTTTTTGAGAGCAGGGCATGCAGATGCATGTGTGAGGATCTAAAAATCTCTGAAAAAGCTTCTAGAAGGCGTCATTTGGTATCGTATTCCCCTCAGGGCTTGGTTGGGTCTTAGCAAAAACTATAGCTGGGACTGTATAGGGGTTAAATTTAAAAACGGCTCCGGTTCCGTTATTTTAAGGGTTAAAGCTCGGAAATTTGGTGTGCAATACTTTTAAGGCTTTAAGACACTGTGGTAATTTTTGAACGATTCCTTCATACTTTTTCGCATATTCAGTAATAAAGTGTTTTCTGTTTGAAATTTAAAGTGACAGTAACGGTTTTATTTTAAAACGTTTTTTGTTCTTTGTTGACAAGTTTAAGCCTGTTTAACATGTCTGTACCTTCAGATAAGCTATGTTCTATATGTATGAAAGCCAATGTGTCTCCCCATTTAAATTTATGTGATAATTGTGCCATAGCGTCCAAACAAAGTAAGGACAGTACTGCCACAGATAATGATATTGCCCAAGATGATTCCTCAAATGAGGGGAGTAAACATGATACTACATCATCTCCTACTGTGTCTACACCAGTTTTGCCCATGCAGGAGGCCCCTAGTACATCTAGTGCGCCAATACTTATTACCATGCAACAATTAACGGCTGTAATGGATAACTCCATAGCAAATCTTTTATCCAAAATGCCTACTTATCAGAGAAAGCGCGATTGCTCTGTTTTAAACACTGAAGAGCAAGAGGGCGCTGATGATAATTGTTCTGTCATACCCTCACACCAATCTGAAGGGGCCATGAGGGAGGTTTTGTCTGATGGAGAAATTTCAGATTCAGGAAAAATTTCTCATCAAGCTGAACCTGATGTTGTGACATTTAAATTTAAATTAGAACATCTCCGCGCACTGCTTAAGGAGGTGTTATCTACTCTGGATGATTGTGACAATTTGGTCATTCCAGAGAAATTATGCAAGATGGACAGGTTCCTAGAGGTTCCGGTGCCCCCCGACGCTTTTCCTATACCCAAGCGGGTGGCGGACATAGTAAATAAGGAGTGGGAAAAGCCCGGCATACCTTTTGTTCCCCCCCCTATATTTAAGAAATTATTTCCTATGGTCGACCCCAGAAAGGACTTATGGCAGACAGTCCCCAAGGTCGAGGGGGCAGTTTCTACACTAAACAAACGCACTACTATTCCTATCGAAGATAGTTGTGCTTTCAAAGATCCTATGGATAAAAAATTGGAAGGTTTGCTTAAAAAGATTTTTGTACAGCAAGGCTACCTTCTACAACCAATTTCATGCATTGTTCCTGTCACTACGGCAGCGTGGTTCTGGTTCGAGGAACTAGAAAATTCGCTCAGTAGAGAAACTCCATATGAGGAGGTTATGGACAGAGTTCACGCACTTAAATTGGCTAACTCTTTTATTTTAGATGCCGCTTTGCAATTAGCCAGATTAGTGGCGAAAAATTCAGGGTTTGCTATCGTGGCGCGCAGAGCGCTTTGGCTAAAGTCTTGGTCAGCAGATGTGTCATCCAAGACAAAATTGCTTAACATCCCTTTCAAAGGTAAAACTTTATTTGGACCAGAATTGAAAAAGATTATTTCAGACATCACTGGGGGAAAGGGCCACGCCCTTCCACAGGATAGGTCTTTTAAGGCTAAAAATAAGCCTAATTTTTGTCCCTTTCGCAGAAACGGACCAGCCTCTAATTCTGCATCCTCTAAGCAAGAGGGTAATGCCTCACAACCCAAACCAGCCTGGAAACCAATGCAAGGCTGGAACAAGGGTAAGCAGGCCAAGAAGCCTGCCACTGCTAACAAAACAGCATGAAGGAGTAGCCCCCGATCCGGGACCGGATCTAGTGGGGGGCAGACTCTCTCTCTTTGCTCAGGCTTGGGCAAGAGATGTTCAGGATCCTTGGGCGCTAGAAATAGTTTCTCAAGGTTATCTCCTGAAATTCAAGGAACTACCCCCAAGGGGAAGGTTCCACATGTCTCACTTATCCTCAAACCAAATAAAGAGACAGGCATTCTTACATTGTGTAGAAGACCTGTTAAAGATGGGAGTGATACATCCAGTTCCAATAAAGGAACAAGGAATGGGATTTTATTCCAATCTGTTTGTAGTTCCCAAAAAAGAGGGAACGTTCAGACCAATTTTGGATTTGAAGATCCTAAACAAATTTCTCAGGGTACCATCGTTCAAAATGGAAACTATTCGAACGATTCTACCCACCATCCAGGAAAGTCAATTTATGACTACCGTGGATCTAAAGGATGCGTACCTACATATTCCTATCCACAAAGAACATCATCAGTTCCTAAGGTTCGCTTTTCTGGACAAGCATTACCAGTTTGTGGCCCTCCCATTCGGATTAGCCACTGATCCAAGGATTTTCACAAAGGTGCTAGGGTCCCTTCTAGCGGTTCTAAGACCAAGGGGCATTGCAGTAGTACCTTACTTGGACGACATTCTAATACAAGCGTCGTCCCTGTCAAAAGCAAAGGCTCATACGGACATCTTTCTAGCCTTTCTCAGATCTCACGGATGGAAGGTGAACAAAGAAAAAAGTTATCTGTCCCCGTCAACAAGAGTTCCCTTCTTGGGAACAATAATAGATTCCTTAGAAATGAGGATTTTTCTGACAGAGGTCAGAAAATCAAAACTTCTAAGCTCTTGTCAAGTGCTTCATTCTGTTCCTCGTCCTTCCATAGCGCAGTGCATGGAAGTAGTAGGATTGATGGTTGCAACAATGGACATAGTTCCTTTTGCACAAATTCATCTAAGACCATTACAACTGTGCATGCTCAAACAGTGGAATGGGGATTATACAGACTTGTCTCCAATGATTCAAGTAGATCAAAAGACCAGAGATTCACTCCGTTGGTGGCTGACCCTGGACCATCTGTCCCAGGGAATGAGCTTCCGCAGGCCAGAGTGGGTCATTGTCACAACCTACGCCAGTCTAGTGGGCTGGGGCGCGGTCTGGGAATCCCTGAAAGCTCAGGGTCTATGGTCTCGGGAAGAGTCTCTTCTCCCGATAAACATTCTGGAACTGAGAGCGATATTCAATGCTCTCAGAGCTTGGCCTCAACTAGCAAAGGCCAAATTCATAAGGTTCCAATCAGACAACATGACGACCGTTGCTTATATCAATCATCAGGGGGGAACAAAGAGTTCCCTGGTGATGAAAGAAGTGACCAAAATAATTCAATGGGCGGAGGATCACTCCTGCCACTTGTCTGCGATCCACATCCCAGGAGTGGAAAATTGGGAAGCGGACTTTCTGAGTCGTCAGACATTCCATCCGGGGGAGTGGGAACTCCATCCGGAAATCTTTGCCCAAATAACTCAATTATGGGGCATTCCAGACATGGATCTGATGGCATCTCGTCAGAACTTCAAGGTTCCTTGCTACGGGTCCAGATCCAGGGATCCCAAGGCGACTCTAGTAGATGCACTAGTAGCACCTTGGACCTTCAACCTAGCTTATGTATTCCCACTGTTTCCTCTCATTCCCAGGCTGGTAGCCAGGATCAATCAGGAGAGGGCCTCGGTGATCTTGATAGCTCCTGCGTGGCCACGCAGGACTTGGTATGCAGACCTGGTGAATATGTCATCGGCTCCACCATGGAAGCTACCTTTGAGACAGGACCTTCTTGTTCAGGGTCCATTCGAACATCCAAATCTGGTCTCCCTCCAACTGTCGGCTTGGAGATTGAACGCTTGATTCTATCAAAGCGTGGGTTTTCAGATTCTGTTATAGATACTCTGGTTCAGGCCAGAAAACCTGTAACTAGAAAAATTTACCATAAAATATGGAAAAAATATATCTGTTGGTGTGAATCCAAAGGATTCCCATGGAATAAGATAAAAATTCCTAAGATTCTCTCCTTTCTACAAGAAGGTTTGGAGAAAGGATTATCTGCAAGTTCTCTAAAGGGACAGATCTCTGCTTTATCTGTCTTACTACACAAAAGACTGGCAGCTGTGCCAGATGTTCAAGCTTTTGTTCAGGCTCTGGTTAGGATCAAGCCTGTTTACAGACCTTTGACTCCTCCCTGGAGTCTAAATCTAGTTCTTTCAGTTCTTCAAGGGGTTCCGTTTGAACCTTTACATTCCATAGATATTAAGTTACTATCTTGGAAAGTTTTGTTTTTAGTTGCAATTTCTTCTGCTAGAAGAGTTTCAGAGTTATCTGCTCTGCAGTGTTCTCCGCCCTATCTGGTGTTCCATGCAGATAAGGTGGTTTTGCAAACTAAGCCTGGTTTTCTTCCTAAAGTTGTTTCTAACAAAAATATTAACCAGGAGATAGTTGTACCTTCTTTGTGTCCGAATCCAGTTTCAAAGAAGGAACGTTTGTTACACAATTTGGACGTTGTCCGTGCTCTAAAGTTCTATTTAGAGGCTACTAAAGATTTCAGACAAACATCTTCCTTGTTTGTTGTTTATTCTGGTAAAAGGAGAGGTCAAAAAGCGACTTCTACCTCTCTTTCCTTTTGGCTTAAAAGTATTATCCGATTGGCTTATGAGACTGCCGGATGGCAACCTCCTGAAAAAATTACAGCTCACTCCACTAGGGCTGTGGCTTCCACATGGGCCTTCAAGAACGAGGCTTCTGTTGACCAGATATGTAAGGCAGCGACTTGGTCTTCACTGCACACTTTTGCCAAATTTTACAAATTTGATACTTTTGCTTCTTCGGAGGCTATTTTTGGGAGAAAGGTTTTGCAAGCTGTGGTGCCTTCCGTTTAGGTAACCTGATTTGCTCCCTCCCTTCATCCGTGTCCTAAAGCTTTGGTATTGGTTCCCACAAGTAAGGATGACGCCATGGACCGGACACACCAATGTTGGAGAAAACAGAATTTATGCTTACCTGATAAATTACTTTCTCCAACGATGTGTCCGGTCCACGGCCCGCCCTGGTTTTTTAATCAGGTCTGATTAATTATTTTCTCTAACTACAGTCACCACAGTACCATATGGTTTCTCCTATATATATTTCCTCCTGTCCGTCGGTCGAATGACTGGGGTGGGCGGAGCCTAGGAGGGACTATATGGCCAGCTTTGCTGGGACTCTTTGCCATTTCCTGTTGGGGAAGAGAATATCCCACAAGTAAGGATGACGCCGTGGACCGGACACACCGTTGGAGAAAGTAATTTATCAGGTAAGCATAAATTCTGTTTTTCTATTAGTTCCGTAGAGACATAATAACCAGCATTAAACTAAATATTAACAATAAAAAAGAAAGAACTATATAAAATACGGTAAGATAAAAGGCAAGAGAAGGACAAACAAAGGAAGATTTTTGTCAGAGATTAACAACTGACAAATACTTATTGTAAATTATTGAATGGTCGGTTATTCCATACCCCAAATTACAATAAATTGTGCATGAAGAGAATCATTATGTTATTGTTCATTATATAATTACACTGTATTTCTGTACACAACCAGACAAAACAAATATTTTACACCATCCATTATGTATATATTTCCATACACTGGAAGTGGAGTTCAGCATTTCAAGCTAATTTATATAGCTATACATCATGCTAAACTCATATTTGGGATAGTATCTATGTATCTCGGCCAATACTTTATATATAGGATCTTTCAAAGGTACTTATGATGGCATTAAGATGACCTTAGTTGAATACAACTCTCTATATACAATACTATAATTATAAGTGTGAATATAACTACAAGTATAGGTAATTGTGAGAAATTTAGTGCTAAAAAAGCACTTTGTTAAAATAAAATCTTTTGATAGTTCCTTGAGACACACTCAAAGAGCAACAAACAGAAATGAAGAGAGTCTACCTTTCATTCAATCTGATGAGAATCATCAGTTCAACCATATGTCACAGTTGACAGAAGAACTTAATGAGAGTACACTAGCCATTCCACCTTTAGCTAATCACATCAATATGCCACATTTGACTGAAGTACCCAATGAGAGTACATTAGATATTTCCTCTCCAGCTAACCACACCAACGAAGAAGTAGATTTCAATTTTGAGGATGCTATAACGGGCCAAATATTAGAAGACCTTACAATAAGCTCCACAAGACATGTATCCGACATAAGTACACACAAAAGTATAAATAAACATCTTAGAACCAAAAGTACAATCTATCCCATACACTCACGTAACAACTATATTGATATGTTTCAGGAAAAGACACATCGTGATCTTGTCGAATTACATCGACAACTTAAGTCCACTGTTCACCAAGATAAACATAGATAGTGATCAAACCTCACATATAAACAAAGGGAATCCCTGCAATCTCTAGAGAAAAACAAAAATATCACAATTACCACAGCTGATAAAGGTGGGTCAATAGTAATCCAAAACACTATAAACTACTATCAAGAAGCAGGTAGACAAATAAATGATGTAACCACATATAAAAAACTTTCAAGAAATCCACTACACACCTTTCAACTAGACATGAAGAAGTTGTTGGACTGGGGTGAACATCTAGGTATACTAGATAAAAAAAATTATGTGAATATCTATATATAGACCAACCAGTAACAGCTAATTTTCAGTTGGTGCCAAAAATTCATAAAAACTTGGAGTCCCCACAAGGACGTCCAATTTTATCAGGAGTTGGTGCTATGAGTAAACACCTTGGAGTAGGGCTGGATAACATACTCCAGCCAATAGTTCAAACAATCCCCAGCTTTGTAAAAAGATACAACACATGTAATAAATAAAATGGACAAACAGATCTGGGAATCATCCTTCAGCTGGTTAACTATAGATGTGTCTTACTTTACTCTTGTATTCCCCATGAACTGGGAATCAAATCAATGAAATACCATCTCCAGCTGAGGAGTGATTTTCCAGAGGAATTGATTGACTTTATTCTAGAGGTTCTTAAATTTTTGCTCACTCATAACTTATTTATGTTTGACTCGTGCTACTATTTACAGATATGAGTAATGGCAATGGGGGCGAAATTTGCCCCCTCTTATGCAAATTTATTCTTGGGGTGGTACGAGTCAACATATATTTATGGTGAGCAAAATATCTACAACCCTTTCATCAAACTATATTTAAGATATATTGATGACCTACTAATAGTATGGTCAGGAACAGAAGATCAAGCTAACAACTTTGTTCATTATTTGAATGATAATACTCTTAATCTAAAATTTACCTACCAACTTAACAAACAATCTATAGAGTATCTTGATATCCAGCTAAAAGGAGATAAAGGAAAGGTATCTACAGAACTTTATAGTAAAAAAATTGCAGGAAATACAATTCTAAGAGCCGACTCCTGTCATTCTAAACATTTAAAAACAGGTATCCCCAAGGGTCAGCTAATTAGAAGAAGGAGAATATGTACTGACATACAAAGTTATGACAAACACTCTCTGGACCTAGTTAGAAGAGAGAGGATATAAAAAAGAAACCCTATCTCACCTTAGACAAATGGTCAGGAATATGGACAGGATGAAACTCTTACAAAAACAAAAGAATAAAAGAGAGGAAAAAACTGTATCTTCAGATGATACAAAGTTTATTACACAGTTTAGCAATCAATTTGGCCAAATAAAGAATATAATAAGTAAAAATCTTGACATCTTGACTCTTGATCAAGAATGTAAAGTTATTCTAGATAAGGGAATTAAATTTATTCCAAAAAAAACAGCCACTATTGGAAGTCGCCTTATTAAGTATGTATACATTCTGAGCCTCAAACCAAAGAGACATGGCTAGCCAAAAAAGGTTTCTTCCGCTGTGGCAGCCATTGCAATGTGTGCATTCACTGTAAAACAGGTGAATAATTCACATCATTTGCTAATAGTTTAGCACAACACAACACAACATAAAATATAGGTTGGACTGCTGTTCAAAATATGTTATTTATGTAATTACATGCAAAGTATGTGGAAAACAATACACAGGCTCCACAAGTAGAAATCTGAAAGATAGGATACGTGAACATCTTACATCTATTGAAAGGAATCCCCCCAAAACCCCAGTGGCTAAACACTTTAACTTACATATAGAAAACAAGAAAGCACTAAGCTTCC
Source organism: Bombina bombina (assembly GCF_027579735.1). NCBI lineage: Eukaryota > Metazoa > Chordata > Amphibia > Anura > Bombinatoridae > Bombina > Bombina bombina. The sequence continues at coordinate 249,193,658 of NC_069504.1, read as the reverse complement.
AAGCAATTGATTATATCCCCATGAACAAAAGAGGTGGACCTAGATATAAGAAACTATTGGATGTTTAAGTACAATGGATTTTCAAATTAGAAACCAAGGAACCAAAGGGAATTAATCTGAGATGGGATCTAGATCTTTACCAGGGCTTATAGAAGTAAATACCTATACTTGTAGTTATAATCACACTTAAAAGTATAGTATTGTATATAGAGAGTTGTATTGAACTAAGGTCTTCTTAATGCCATCATAAGCACCTTTGAAAGATCCTATATATAAACTATTGGCTGTGATACATAGATACTATCCCAAATATGAGCTTAGATGATGTATAGCTATATAAATTAGCTTGAAATGCTGAACTCCACTTCCAGTGTATGAAAATATATACATAATGGCTGGTGTAAAATATTTGTTCTGTCTGGTTGTATACAGAAATACAGTGTAATTATATAATGAACAATAACATAATGATTCTCTTCATGCACAACTTATTGTAATTTGGGGTATGGAATAACGACCATTCAATAATTTACAATAAGTATTTGTCAGTTGTTAATCTCGGACAAAAATCTTCCTTTGTTTGTCCTTCTCTTGCTTTTTATCTTACCATATTTTATATAGTTCTTTCTTTTTTATTGTTAATATTTAATTTAATGCTGGCTATTATCATGTCTCTACAGAACTAATAGAAAATGAATATCTGAATGTGTTAAGTTAGAAAATTGCTTTTAATAATATGTCTAAACAGACCAGATATGCAAAATAACAGAAAGCTTTTGAAACTATAATGCTAAAACCTGCTGTATATATGATCCAGAAAATGCTTCAAAAAATGTTTCAAAAAGTATCCGCTGTGTTTGATACTATATCATGTATACCTAAGTTTCTGTTCTTGCCTTTGCCAATGTTCCTGTCTAGTTCTAAGTAAGACATGTTTAGTAAAAGACTCTGATTAGTGTGTCTCCCCTTTAATTTATGTCTCTGTTGTGCGTGTTACGGCTGCAATTGGCTTGTATTTTTCTTTGAGTTACCAATAAGATAACATTATAGGCTTATTCCAAGTGTGACATATGATGAGTTGTCTCTGCAGTAACTTGCACAACTGATACAAAACATCAATCAGTTTGAGGGCGTGTTCTTGTCCCATTGTGGTTATTGAATCTCACCTTGAACACTCTCAAACTATCTTTGAGAAAGCGCCAACTGGCGTGAAACGCGTCAGTTGACGTCACTCCTTCCCTTGTCTTTCACATATCCGTGAGTTTGTATCTACACATATTTTGTGTGAACTTTTTAAGTTAGACCTATCTTTCAACATTAGTACAGAATGGCAAAAATGAAATTACAGAAACCATGTACAGTTCAATTTTGTAAATCATGATGGCTATGAGCAACAACAATAGATAAAAGGCATGAGGCAATACACATACGGCAAGTAGGTTCATGGCAGCACAAAATAAATGAAAATTATAAACTAATCTAACAAAAAGTGTATTTCTAGAACTATACACCTTGGCTGGGGGGTAACTGTAGTTGCATAATGCTCTTGATGATTGTACATAAGTTATTTAGAGGTTTCTGGTAGGGACCTGCAGGAGGAGGTAAGGAGCAGAAGGGATGAGGAAAGTAAAGGGGATGGAGTAGGGAGGAGAGAAGGTATGGACAGGACTGGGGGGCATCAGACAAATGAAACTCAAACTATGCTACTCTCCCATATAACTAGTGTAACATATTGACATCAGCTAATATCATCTTTACATACTTTGCAAGAATTAAACTCTGAGATGTCCAGTGTCTATGTTACTGGCTCTGCTGGTCTAAAAAGAGAGTAGAAAACCTGGTAACACAATATAACAGGATTACAACAATGATAGTTTATCAACTAAACCAGCTGCTGTTCGTCAACTTTCCATTTCTTACCCAATACCCAGGATCTGGAACAGTCCGAGGAGAAGAGGGCTAGGGATATTTGCAAAGTATGATCTTTAAATGATATGGATCTTCTTGCTCTCGCCACTTGCCAAATTTCTTCTTTAGTTGTGAATCTTAGGAACCGCATAATAACATCTCTGGGTGGAGCCGGGGGTCTGGAAGGGGGTCTGAGTGCTCTATGAATCCTTTCAATGTCATCTTGTTGCAAGGGGGGTGATCTGGGGCGCAGGGATTGGAATAGCTCTTTGACGTATGATTTTAGCAGCTCTTGGGAGACCTCCTCAGGGATGCCCCTAATCCTGAGGTTGTTTCTTCTCCCTCTGTTGTCAAGGTCTTCTAATTTTTCCTGCAGAGACTGTACCATGGAGTCTTGTATAGATAGCTGTTGTGTATTTGTGCTGACTATAGAATTGAGCGCCTCCTGCCCCTCCTCTATGTAGTCAATTCTGGAGCTCATGTCATTTAAGTCCTTCTTTAGCTCCCTCATCTCCCCTTTTATGAAGGATTTTAGCGATTCGAAATCTGATTTGGAGGGGAGATCCGCTATTTGTGACGGCAGGGCAAGTAAGGATCTGTATTGTGATGAGGAATATTCTATTTGCATCTCAGAATGGGGCTGCTCCTGTGATTGAGAAGTCTCTGTGGAGTTAGGGTCTGAGGGTTGAAAAAAGGTAGTCACAGATGGTGTAGACGTTATTAATTTGGTACCCTTATCTGGTTTAGGGCCTTTGCGCTGTGACATCTTGTAAACCTCTTGTAAACCTCTTGAAGGTGAAGTGCAGTATTAGAATCCTTCCTTTCTCTAACAACACGGTTGTGTGGAAATTAAGTATAAGGGTCCTATTCTGTGCAATGAAACATTCAGCCTTTTTGTGTATTAGATTTTAAATAGCTCTATGTTGGGTTGTATGTTGCCCTCTGTTTGTCAAGGTCTGAAAGGCCTCCTCACAGTGTAGATATAATATGGCCCCTGTCTTAGAGCATCGATAGTTGAGGGTACAGGTTAGTTTTTATATGTTTTATGAAAAATGTCCCCAGCTGTACTTTAGCCGTTATGGTTATCTCATATGTTTAACTTGAAAGCCCCTGCAATTATTCAAGGCAGCTGTGGGGCCTGCTATATGTTATAAACAAGACTCTCCAGTTGATGCTTATGTAAGTCAGGAGTCTGCTTTTATATTCAAGACCTCCGGCGCTTGTATTGAGAACAGGGTCTAATGTGGTTTCACCTCTGTGCTGCGGCGCGCTGTCCTCCGTGAATTTCGGGCCCCACGTGTGTGCTACAAAAGCAGCGCAACCGGAGCGCTTCCAAATCCATCCAGCAATCCACAACTGCTCCTCTCCAGCCAGCCGGTCCCACCGCAAGAGCTCCCAAGTGAGTAAACGGGCTTTCTAGCTGTAATGAGTGCCCGGTTAGGCTTGGGTACAATGTGCCGTCACTTAGGTTGTCCAAGATGGCGACCGGGTCTTTGTTAGAAGTATAGGCCCCTTCAGTTTAAAATATAAAGGAAGTGGGAAATGCAGCAAAGAAGGGATCTGTTCCGCTCCGGGTCTCCTCTGTGTTATTAAAGAGGTATTTTATAAGGAGTCAAGGTCTCCATCATTTCACCTCCAGCTAATTGAGCTGCAACTATAACGGAGCTTCACACAAAGACGGCCATGTCCCAGCACGGCTTGGCTCCGCCCCCCTCCATTTTGTGTGAACTTTTTAATGCATATTGAAATAAATTACTACAATTGTTTTACCCATGGTGCTTGTGCATAGTGCTTCATCTCAGCCAACACAGTCTGCTACAATTTCGCCATTTAAGGCTACCATTATTTATGTCTTTGGGATTTTATCTTTTTGATACATGTGTTTAGAGCGGACTGTTCAGAGTGGATATCCTCACGCTGCGTGTCGGACTCCGGATGCACAATCTGCTTCACGCTGTATGGATGACAGCGTTCAAACTCCTAAGCTAAGTACATATGTAACTGTACCTTACCACAATCTATTTTTGCTTTTATATATATATATATATATATATATATATATATATATATATATATATATATACAGGGAGTGCAGAATTATTAGGCAAGTTGTATTTTTGAGGATTAATTTTATTATTGAACAACAACCATGTTCTCAATGAACCCAAAAAACTCATTAATATCAAAGGTGAATAGTTTTGGAAGTAGTTTTTAGTTTGTTTTTAGTTATAGCTATTTTAGGGGGCTATCTGTGTGTGCAGGTGACTATTACTGTGCATAATTATTAGGCAACTTAACAAAAAACAAATATATACCCATTTCAATTATTTATTTTTACCAGTGTAACCAATATAACATCTCAACATTCACAAATATACATTTCTGACATTCAAAAACAAAACAAAAACAAATCAGTGACCAATATAGCCACCTTTCTTTGCAAGGACACTCAGAAGCCTGCCATCCATGGATTCTGTCAGTGTTTTGATCTGTTCACCATCAACATTGCGTGCAGCAGCAACCACAGCCTCACAGACACTGTTCAGAGAGGTGTACTGTTTTCCCTCCTTGTAAATCTCACATTTGATAATGGACCACAGGTTCTCAATGGGGTTCAGATCAGGTGAACAAGGAGGCCATGTCATTAGATTTTCTTCTTTTATACCCTTTCTTGCCAGCCACGCTGTGGAGTACTTGGACGCGTGTGATGGAGCATTGTCCTGCATGAAAATCATGTTTTCTTGAAGGATGCAGACTTCTTCCTGTACCACTGCTTGAAGAAGGTGTCTTCCAGAAACTGGCAGTAGGACTGGGAGTTGAGCTTGACTCCATCCTCAACCCGAAAAGGCCCCACAAGCTCATCTTTGATGATACCAGCCCAAACCAGTACTCCACCTCCACCTTGCTGGCATCTGAGTCGGACTGGAGCTCTCTGCCCTTTACCAATCCAGCCACAGGCCCATCCATCTGGCCCATCAAGACTCACTCTCATTTCATCAGTCCATAAAACCTTAGAGATATTTCTTGGCCCAGTCTTGACGTTTCAGCTTGTGTGTCTTGTTCAGTGGTGGTCGTCTTTCAGCCTTTCTTACCTTGGCCATGTCTCTGAGTATTGCACACCTTGTGCTTTTGGGCACTCCAGTGATGTTGCAGCTCTGAAATATGGCCAAACTGGTGGCAAGTGGCATCTTGGCAGCTGCACGCTTGACTTTTCTCAGTTCATGGGCAGTTATTTTGCGCCTTGGTTTTTCCACACGCTTCTTGCGACCCTGTTGACTATTTTGAATGAAACGCTTGATTGTTCGATGATCACGCTTCAGAAGCTTTGCAATTTTAAGAGTGCTGCATCCCTCTGCAAGATATATCACTATTTTTGACTTTTCTGAGCCTGTCAAGTCCTTCTTTTGACCCATTTTGCCAAAGGAAAGGAAGTTGCCTAATAATTATGCACACCTGATATAGGGTGTTGATGTCATTAGACCACACCCCTTCTCATTACAGAGATGCACATCACCTAATATGCTTAATTGGTAGTAGGCTTTAGAGCCTATACAGCTTGGAGTAAGACAACATGCATAAAGAGGATGATGTGGTCAAAATACTCATTTGCCTAATAATTCTGCACTCCCTGTATATATATATATATATATATATATATATATATATATATATATATATATATATATATATATATATATATACCCCCATAGAATTAGGTGCACTTTCACAAACAAAAGTTCAAAAACCAGGGTGCCGGAGTAAAATTCATATCAGACACAAAATCTTCACTCACTGGGTTTACAGGTAAGGAAAATAGTCTGATGGTCTGATGAAGGGTCGAATGCCCCAACACGTCACATGTAATAAATAAGGATTTTCCTCATCTGTAAACCCAGAGAGTGCAGATTTTGTGCCTGACATATAAATATATACAGTATATATATATAAATATATATATATGTAAAATTCTAAACACTCACCAGACTTCAATCAGCAGACAAATAATTTTATTCAGTAAAATTTGTGCCCCTTTTTCAGACTATTTTAAATGAGACTACAAACAAACATTTATACACATAGACAAAAAAACACTCCTCTATGCTGCACCAATCATACTGCAGCATGTGCAAAAACACCCGGTGCATGAAGGTAAACACTAATTGTCTCTATCAACTCTGCCTCACAAACAAGACACATCTTTTATAGTAGTAAGCATACCTCATCTGTTCATTGTAAACTTAAATTGCAAGAGGCAAGAGGGCACAGCAATCCCCAAATCGCTTTACTATTATGCCGTTTAGTTCAAAACACACACAGTCAATAACTGTCACATATTGATGGGCATGATCACTGCATCTAGACATTACCCTGGCTCAAATACCAATCATACTGTGTGAGTACTGGACACACCCTCCGTGATTCACTGTGACATTAGGCAATGGGAGTTCTTTTACCTCTATTTACACCTATTCGTAATCGTCCCTCGCCCTAAATAACAATGTTACTTTGTATTGTAACCTGATGGGCGGGGGTAATCAGAAGCCGAAACTCAAACCAATCTATTCACCTAATAGCAATAAACATCTATCCGCACAATGTGAGCAAACTCCCTGGCAGCCTTATCACTAGGTCCCATGTGATGGATTGATAAAAACTATGGCACTATCCGTCATTCATACCAGATGTCTTAGAAAATAAGAATCAATATAAACACCACCCCACATGTGTGTGTAAGGTCTCCATGCCAGTTAACCACTATAAGCAATAGACTGCCAATATATATCATTAACATAATCATAACTCTAGGCTCATTAGGATATTGACCATGAAAACCAGCAGCTGGAATGTACGCCACAAAGTGGCATAATAAGAACATCAAAATTTGTATCATAACGTGTTAATGATTGCATCCGTTACTGTCTACTCACATGATCTATCAAGACCAGACAATGCATCATTCATTAACCCCCTGTTGGAAGGCGGAGAGAGATTAGGGCAAAAAATCTAAAAATCATAAAAGCAATAGCACTTCTTAAAAGTATTCCAACTATTCCAACAGTAGGATATAATTACCCTGTATGTAGAATCAGTGAAGCATATAAACCATATTCAGCTATGAAATGGCCACATCCACAATCCCATTGTCCAGTAATAAATACTTTGTATGTAGGATGAATAGGATGCAAATTTTAAACTCACATATTAGAGCTAGCTTTGCCATCCAGTGGGTGTTTAAACCTTTGGGAAACAAAGTTTCGAGTTCAGATATCAAATGGGCTATATATATATATATATATAGGAATATATATTTAAAAATACAAAGAGTGGGGGCGGAGATAGCCTAGGAAGAGAGAGGCCTCAACTTGATAGAGCTCCAGCATACCTTTGTACTTTAAAGTTATAAACCAGTGCTTATTAGGTTTTTTAACTTGCCATAAAGACATACTGGCTCACTGGAGGGCTAGCTGATTGCGGCACGTCAAGACTCTGACCAAAGTCCCCCTCCTTTTCCCACCTAACTGAAATTACTATTGCCGGAGTGGTGGCCTAGGAGAGGTGGCCGATTAGAGGGACACATTGAAGATCTGCCCCGTCTACCCAGCTTCTGAGTGAGCAGACAGAAGGTGAAAAAGATGGAGAGGTGAGGTGACACGCAAGGGAATCTAAATGTTGGCCTGGGAACAACTGGCACGAACGGCGCCATCACTGTGTCTGACGTCACAAGAAGGAGGCCTACAGGAAAGCGCCTACTATTGCAAAAGGTGCACCACATAGAACCAGATCTGGACAGTTCAGAACACAATCTTGTGTTTGCCCACAGTCTTGCAGCCTCAATTCAATACAGCACACTGCCGTGGTAGACCCGCCTGACTGAGCACTTTCAAAGGTGTCGGCATCATTGTGACCTGTAGTCCCGCTCTGGAGGGTCGGGGCTCTGCTCCTGAGGTCTCTGTGACTGAAGGGTTAGCAGGGGGTCAAAGATCGAGGGCTGAAGGGATCCTCAGCAGAGCTAGCTGCATTTGAAGCTGGATGTGAGTAAAATGAGGGGCACACTGTACACCGGAGGGGGTTGACATGCAGTGCAGCAGTAAACTCTTGCACTAGCTCCCATAAACCGCACACCTACTTGTGCCCTGTCTCAAAACCTGACAGTGTACCTGCCGTACAGAGAGGGGGCCTATTTTACACTATTTTCCCCAGCTTGCATTAGCTCACCCAGCAAGATCAGGCATACCATATATCTAGCTGCACATTTTGGGGTGTTGCTCCCTGAAGGAGGAGAACAGAAGGTGGGGACTGGGGAATACACCTGAATTGATTCAAGCCAAAAATTGCATAGTGCTTCCTTAGAGGAGAGAGACACTATTTTCAATCACACCTGCTGATACTCCTGTTAACCCTCTCAGCATAGACTGAGCACAAAAGTGCCCCTGAATATACTCTACACCAACTTACACTTGGCTACCTCTCTGGATATATAGGGTTCCCTCTCCTCCCTTTCCCGCTAGACAGCTGCTAGCGGGTCATATCTCCCATCCTTTTCCCCCACATCGTCCTAAAGTGACAAACTCCCCAGGGGAGGGACACTAAGTAGGCATTTCTGCTGGTGGAGGAGCAGGGTAGGAAAAGAAGTAGTATAGCAGGCACCAAAACAGTAAAAAGTGCACAGATATGTAGAAAGTCTGCTTTGGGACTACTTTGCCTTACAGCTCTTTGAGGCTTATCTTTGTACCCTGATCTCTCCTCTCACACTAATGGCAGGTTAAAGGGTCCTGTCCACCTCCCCCCCCCTTGTTTCTACCAGAAAAGATAACATCAATCAGCCAAGCACTATACCAAGATAGTCCTTCAGCAACAACAGGGAGTTAGAGCTACCCTAGGTTATTGCCCAAGTATTAATAATGCTTGCTACAATCATCTATCAGTCATTATGTTGCAGCAAGCCAGAAATAAGCAGAAGGGCAGCCTCTGGGCTAAAAAGACTGTGATGGACCATTTCCAACCTCATAGGGACCGAGATAATAATGGGTCAGAGGATGAATATTCTTTTCCCCGGATCTGTCTTATGACTGCCTAGAAAGCAGGTTCTCAAACCAAGTTACCCCTGGGAGGGGAATGGGAGAAACATCTACGTTACCACTTGAATCCATACAGCGCATGTTTGTAAACCAAAACCAGACACTTACACTGTGCTTTGACAAGTTGGAAAGGTCATTTGAAGACTTGAGAAGGGATATTTCCTCCATTAATGAATGTACTGACATAATAGAAAGAAAGCAAGAGGACCTCATGGTGGACCATGCTAACTGGGTTAGCCATACCCAGAGCTTGGCAGATCATGTCTCATCTTTAGAAACAAAATTAGCAGACCTGGAGGACTGATCCAGGCAAAACAATGTAAAACTTAGGGGGATTCCTGAGTCGGTACCCCCGCAGGAGCTTGAAGAATATGCATTGTGCTTGTTCCAATCAATCTTAGGCCCTGCTACCGGTGATACCAGAAGAATAGACCGGAAACCATAGAACAGGGAGATCTCCCTCCTGGCAAACCTAGGGACACTAAAGTTCGCTTACATTACTACTCATACAAGGACAAACTAATGAGGGCTATGCTACACTCTCCTCGACTGAATGGACAGTTTAGGGATATCTCTCTGTTCCCAGACCTTTCCTCCTTTACTTTGATACAGAGGAGAAGCTTTTCAGACATCACCAGAACTTTGAGAAATCACCAGATCAGATATCGGTGGGGGTTCCCGACCAAGCTAATTGTCACTAAAGATGGAGCAAAACATATCATCTTAACACCTCGACAGAGCCAGGAGCTTATGAGAACCTGGCATCTTGACCAACAGGAATGTGAACCCCGGACTACCTGCGAAGACCTCCAAATGGCCCGGACATTCCTAATCATCTACAAAGAGGAAATCCTGGCCTTGGAGTCAATGCTCCAGACTGGAACCCGGCTTAACACCTGAGTCTGATGGGCTTTAGGCGATACATGCCAGCTGGTACAATATAAGGTATTTAAAGACATTAAGGCTTCTGGGCTAGATGTCCCATAGACAAATGCTTTTTACACAGGGGGGTAAGTTTAACTTAGTTATGCCTAGTTCAATTGTTATGGTTTACCACTGAGATATAAGTTAATGGGAGACCACATGTTTTCATCCGACCGTGGAGTGATGCTGGAGAGTGCCTGCCTTCTTTGAATAGAAATGGAGATTGGGCCCCAGTATGTGTGAGGTCAGCGACACATGGCCAGATGTGAATATTAAGGGCAATCCTATTACAAACTAATGCTTAATGCACTCCCTAGTATAATGCTGTGGGTAGACACTAGTTAACTGTTAATTTCATTTTTGAAACTTGGGGATAAAGGGGTAAGGGGGGGTTTCCAGCTGGCCATGGACTGCTCCAATAGTGAGGAGGTGGAGGGGGGGTGCTCCGGACAGGAATGTTACTAGATTGACTACTATGCATGTTGCCTAATGTGCCCCTTGTGTTAACACTGTTTAACTTAATATATTATAAACTAGTATTGTCTGTTACTAAGAGTTTGGTTGAGGATTTAAATTTAAGCCAATCTCCTGTATTTTACATGTGTATTGCCAACACATGTAAATGACCAGTAAAGGTTAACTCCCTGGATTTGCGTGGTTGGGGAACTTGGGAATGTATATCTGAATTGGGACTGGTCTAGAGGCTGTTTGGCCGCTCCATGTTTCTTTGCTATCTTGGCTTCTGGGTGCCTCTAATAGGCACTCCATGGATGGTAAGTGGCAATACTCCTAAGATAAATGTCATATAGAATATAAATGTGTACTGGGTGGAGCTTCCGTCCCCCCGGGGGGGGGGCTTGTTGGGGCTCACTGAGAATATTAGTGCCTAAGAAAGTGTAGAGTACATCTATCTCTTCTCGGCTGGGCTCCTGGGGCTGCCACTGGATAACAGCTGCTGACATTGGACTGGGCCTTGAGGAGAGTCGTGGCATTAATACTGAACCAGTCATATTAAGACCTGTTTAATTTTGTACTTAGAATATTTGTATTACAGTTGTGCTTGATTGTATATCTATTTAGATATATATATTTTCTGTGATGTTATCGCCATATATGCATTTGTTCTTTGCATCTATTTCTGATCTAGGGGGAGGGGTGGAGCTGGGACCAGTGTTGGCTCTGCCCCCACAACACAAATTGCAGTTAGGGGACTTCTTGAGCCCTTCGCATATATACAACAGAGTTTGGTAGTCTCTGTAACATCCGGGGTGAGGGAGTTTTTTTTTTTTCCTCTTACATTATTTCTATATAGTTCCATCTAATTGTTTCCCCCCCCATCCCTCTTTTTTTTTTTTTTTTTCTTTTCTTCTTCTTTCCCTCCACTTTAGCTGCATCATGAAACTCTGCACTTTAAACACCAAAAGCCTAAATTCCCCAACTAAAATTAACTTACTTTTATAGTGCTGCAGAATCTGTTGGCGCTCTACAAATAACAGATAATAATAATAATAAAATACCTCCGTACACAACGCATAGACCTAGTATACCTCCAGAAAACTCATTGGACAGAGGAGGGAGCGACTAGATTCAAATCAACGTTATACCCAGTCTCTATCTCATCCACTTTTCACAGAAAGACTAGGGGGTGACAATATTAGTTGGAAAACAAGTAGTGTACAACCACATTTATACGGAATGTGACCCAGCTGGCCGCTATGTGATATGTGTGTGTTGTCTAAATTGTGTAGAATATAGCCTGGTCGCTGTTTACCTCCCCAACACAAACCAGGTTAGTTTTCTCAGGAAATTACTCCAGAATGTAGACAGGGTAAAACAAGGTCACATTCTCATAGCTGGAGACTTTAATATGTTGTGGGACCCCAAGAGAGACAGGAGGGGTACTATAGCGCAGGTGGGAAATAGAGATGCTCTATCCCAGGGGTTTAGAAAGCTAATGACTTCATTTGATTCTTATGATATTTGGAGAGCCTTGCACCCTGATGCTTGCGATCATACTTTCTATTCCACCCCACATTCCTCCTTCTCCAGACTAAATTACATCTTCTGTGACCCAGGGTTGCTGGGGATGGTGCGTTGCTCCACTATTGTACCATGCATGTGGTCAGATTATGATGCCGTCATGGTTACTCTTCATCAAGTGGCTGCATACGAGGGACCCAGAAGATGGCACATGCCAGAACACCTGTTACAGGATATCTATATGCCAGAATGGTCCAAAGAAGTGGAAGATTTCCTGCGCTTAAACATAGATGGGGTAAAACTTTGCTATCCCCATCAAGATCCTTGCTCCCTCCATGCCGCAATTGCAGAGGGCTGGCATAGGATAATATAATAGTCATGCTTTCTTCATAGGCATAGTGGATATTTGAGTTCTGTTGTCCACCAAATGTTATAATATTGTAAAAAGGTTAGTCCCCAATCTCCCATATTAGCATATTACTGTTAAGCTTTTTCTGTTGCCTTATTTATAAGAGTGGGAATGTATCCTATATCTATGGACTGCAAGCACACTCTCCCTCTGGCAAGCATGCATCAATAATGACTTCTAAACCTGATGCAAGAATACACACACACATACCTAGATAACTGTAATGTACCTTTGTTAAAATATGTTTGCTTATCTAAGTTATATTGGCTAGCAGTCTTCTGCAACCATACTTAGTGCTGTGCTTAATGTTCTTTATGGATAATATTTGCTGTGCAATGTTTTATAATAGAAGCTCTACATATAAAGCAACTTATAGGGCAGTCACATATATTGTAATACTATAGGTTTCTGATGTTACTTTGGAGGAGCACTACCTGCAGTGACCCTAGCTTTCTCTACTATAGCCCTCAGGTTATATCTTTAGGCCAATTTAAAAAATGTTACCTTATAATCAGGCTTCATATGGGACCAATCCCTGCTCCCTCACACTCTAGCCACAGCAACCATGATTGGTTGGCATTTAATATAATAAATACTTTTGGACCCCACTCTCTTCACTATACCCAGTGTTGTACTTTTATGATGAGCATAGAGTCCGTTCAATAATTTGACCACATAGGCTCAAAGTATATAGTACCTTCTTATCAAGAATAAACCTATTTTTGATATTCCACTATATCTGGAGGCGGAACGTTTTATGACATAGTCTAAGTTCCCTTACGTTTGAGTTCATATACATGTATGATACATATACTATTGCTATACACTATAGCTATAAATATTTCATAGGTTACTATACTTTTCAACTGTCAGGATATCATCTACATATTTGCCATTATAGGGCAAATTTACACTATTCTCAGCATACCATATCATTATATTATGAGTACACTAGTATCTTATAGGGTGCCTATATCTTTAGCTTTTCAATACTACATTATGACAAGGCCCAAGCACTGCACTGTTCATACCATATCAACCCCTCAATTATTGTGACACTATGGTTATAGGTAGTGCATATTGCATAAGTTAGTTAATATCATTTCATCCAGGGCCTCACAGAGACAGTCTGTATTACCTTTCAATTATCATGTTATTTCCCCACATCGTCCAAAAGTGACAAACTCACCAGGGGAGGGACACTAAGTAGGCATTTCTACTGGTGGAGGAGCAGGGTAGGAAAAGAAGTAGTATAGCAGTCACCAAAACAGTAAAAAGTGCACAGATATGTAGAAAGTCTGCTTTGGGACTACTTTGCCTTACAGCTCTTTGAGGCTTATCTTTGTACCCTGAGCACTCCTCTCACACTAATGGCAGGTTAAAGGGTCCTATCCACCTCCCTCCCCCCCCTTGTTTCTACCAGAAAAGATAACATCAATCAGCCAAGCACTATACCAAGATAGTCCTTCAGCAACAACAGGGAGTTAGAGCTACCCTAGGTTATTGCCCAAGTATTAATAATGCTTGCCACAATCATCTATCAGTCATTATGTTGCAGCAAGCCAGAAATAAGCAGAAGGGCAGCCTCTGGGCTAAAAAGACTGTGATGGACCATTTCCAACCTCATAGGGACCGAGATAATAATGGGTCAGAGGATGAATATTCTTCCCCCCGGATCTGTCTTATGACTGCCTAGAAAGCAGGTTCTCAAACCAAGTTACCCCTGGGAGGGGAATGGGAGAAACATCTACGTTACCACTTGAATCCATACAGTGCATGTTTGTAAACCAAAACCAGGCACTTACACGGTGCTTTGACAAGTTGGAAAGGTCATTTGAAGACTTGAGAAGGGATATTTCCTCCATTAATGAATGTACTGACATAATAGAAAGAAAGCAAGAGGACCTCATGGTGGACCATGCTAACTGGGTTAGCCATACCCAGAGCTTGGCAGATCAAGTCTCATCTTTAGAAACAAAATTAGCAGACCTGGAGGACTGATCCAGGCAAAACAATGTAAAACTTAGGGGGATTCCTGAGTCGATACCCCCGCAGGAGCTTGAAGAATATGCATTGCGCTTGTTCCAATCAATCTTAGGCCCTGCTACCGGTGATACCGGAAGAATAGACTGGAAACCATAGAACAGGGAGATCTCCCTCCTGGCAAACCTAGGGACACTATAGTTCGCTTACATTACTACTCATACAAGGACAAATTAATGAGGGCTATGCTACACTCTCCTCGACTGAATGGAGAGTTTAGGGATATCTCTCTGTTCCCAGACCTTTCCTCCTTTACTTTGATACAGAGGAGAAGCTTTTCAGACATCACCAGAACTTTGAGAAATCACCAGATCAGATACCGGTGGGGGTTCCCAACCAAGCTAATTGTCACTAAAGATGGAGCACAACATATCATCTTAACACCTCGACAGGGCCAGGAGCTTATGAGAACCTGGCATCTTGACCAACAGGAATGTGAACCCCGGACTACCTGCGAAGACCTCCAAATGGCCAGGACATTCCTAATCATCTACAAAGAGGAAATCCTGGCCTTGGAGTCAATGCTCCAGACTGGAACCCGGCTTAACACCTGAGTCTGATGGGCCTTAGGCGATACATGCCAGCTGGTACAATATAAGGTATTTAAAGACATAAGGCTCCTGTGCTGGATGTCCCATAGCCGAATGCTCTTTACACAGGGGTAAGTTTAACTTAGTTATGCCTAGTTCAATTGTTATGGTTTACCACTGAGATATAAGTTGATGGGAGACCACATGTTTTCATCCTACCGTGGAGTGATGCTGGAGAGTGCCTGCCTTCTTTGAATAGAAATGGAGATTGGGCCCCAGTATGTGTGAGGTCAGCGACACATGGCCAGATGTGAATATTAAGGGCAATCCTATTACAAACTAATGCTTAATGCACTCCCTAGTTTAATGCTGTGGGTAGACACTAGTTAACTGTTAATTTCATTTTTGAAACTTGGGGAGAGAGGGGTAAAGGGGGGTTTCCAGCTGGCCATGGACTGCTCCAATAGTGAGGAGGTGTAGGGGGGTGCTCCGGACAGGAATGTTACTAGATTGACTACTATGCATGTTGTCTAATGTTCCTCTTGTGTTAACACTGTTTAACTTAAAATATTATAAACTAGTATTGTCTGTTACTAAGAGTTTGGTTGAGGATTTAAATTTAAGCCAATCTCCTGTATTTTACATGTGTATTGCCAACACATGTAAATGACCAGTAAAGGTTAACTCCCTGGATTTGCGTGGGTGGGGAACTTGGGAATGTATATCTGAATTGGGCTGTGTGCCTCTACCCTAGCATGGACTGGTCTAGAGGCTGAGTTTGCCCGCTCCATGTTTCTTTGCTATCTTGGCTTCTGGGTGCCTCGAATAGGCACTCCATGGATGGTAAGTGGCAATACTCCTAAGATAAATGTCATATAGAATATAAATGTGTACTGGGTGGAGCTGTTGTCCTCCCGGGGGGGCTTGTTGGGGTTCACTGAGAATATTAGTGCCTAAGAAAGTGTAGAGTACATCTATCTCTTCTCGGCTGGGCTCCTGGGGCTGCCACTGGATAACGGCTGCTGACATTGGACTGGGCCTTGAGGAGAGTCGTGGCATTAATACTGGACCAGTCATATTAAGACCTGTTTAATTTTGTACTTAGAATATTTGTATTACAGTTGTGCTTGATTGTATATCTATTTAGATTTATATATTTTCTGTGATGTTATCGCCATATATGCATTTGTTCTTTGCATCTATCTCTGATCTAGGGGGAGGGGTGGAGTTGGGACCAGTGCTGGCTCTGCCCCCACCACACAAATTGCAGTTAGGGGACTTCTTGAGCCCTTCGCATATATACAACAGAGTTTGGTAGTCTCTGTAACATCCGGGGTGAGGGAGTTTTTTTTTTCCTCTTACATTATTTCTATATAGTTCCATCTAATTGTTCCCCCCCCCCCATCCCTCTTTTTTTTTTTCTTCTTCTTCTTTCCCTCCACTTTAGCTGCATCATGAAACTCTGCACTTTAAACACCAAAGGCCTAAATTCCCCAACTAAAATTAACTTACTTTTATAGTGCTGCAGAATCTGTTGGCGCTCTACAAATAACAGATAATAATAATAATAAAATACCTCCGTACACAATGCATAGACCTAGCATACCTCCAGAAAACTCATTGGACAGAGGAGAGAGCCTAGAGACTAGATTCAAATCAACTTTATACCCAGTCTCTATCTCATCCACTTTTCACAGAAAGACTAGGGGGTGACAATATTAATTGGAAAACAAGTAGTGTACAACCACATTTATACGGAATGTGACCCAGCTGGCCGCTATGTGATATGTGTGTGTTGTCTAAATTGTGTAGTATATAGCCTGGTCGCTGTTTACCTCCCCAACACAAACCAGGTTAGTTTTCTCAGGAAATTACTCCAGAATGTAGACAGGGTAAAACAAGGTCACATTCTCATAGCTGGAGACTTTAATATGTTGTGGGACCCCAAGAGAGACAGGAGGGGTACTATAGCGCAGGTGGGAAATAGAGATGCTCTATCCCAGGGGTTTAGAAAGCTAATGACTTCATTTGATTCTTATGATATTTGGAGAGCCTTGCACCCTGATGCTTGCGATCATACTTTCTATTCCACCCCACATTCCTCCTTCTCCAGACTAAATTACATCTTCTGTGACCCAGGGTCGCTGGGGATGGTGCGTTGCTCCACTATTGTACCATGCCTGTGGTCAGATTATGATGCCATCATGGTTACTCTTGATCAAGTGGCTGCATACGAGGGACCCAGAAGATGTCACATGCCAGAACACCTGTTACAGGATATCTATATGCCAGAATGGTCCAAAGAAGTGGAAGATTTCCTGCGCTTAAACATAGATGGGGTAAAACTTTGCTATCCCCATCAAGATCCTTGCTCCCTCCATGCCGCAATTGCAGAGGGCTGGCATAGGATAATATAATAGTCATGCTTTCTTCATAGGCATAGTGGATATTTGAGTTCTGTTGTCCACCAAATGTTATAATATTGTTAAAAGGTTAGTCCCCAATCTCCCATATTAGCATATTACTGTTAAGCTTTTTCTGTTGCCTTATTTATAAGAGTGGGAATGTATCCTATATCTATGGACTGCAAGCACACTCTCCCTCTGGCAAGCATGCATCCATAATGACTTCTAAACCTGATGCAAGAATACACACACACATACCTAGATAACTGTAATGTACCTTTGTTAAAATATGTTTGCTTATCTAAGTTATATTGGCTAGCAGTCTTCTGCAACCATACTTAGTGCTTTGCTTAATGTTCTTTATGGATAATATTTGCTGTGCAATGTTTTATAATAGAAGCTCTACATATAAAGCAACTTATAGGGCAGTCACATATATTGTAATACTATAGGTTTCTGATGTTACTTTGGAGGAGCACTACCTGCAGTGACCCTAGCTTTCTCTACTATAGCTCTCAGGTTATATCTTTAGGCCAATTTAAAAAATGTTACCTTATAATCAGGCTTCATATGGGACCAATCCCTGCTCCCTCACACTCTAGCCACAGCAACCATGATTGGTTGGCATTTAATATAATAAATACTTTTGGACCCCACTCTCTTCACTATACCCAGTGTTGTACTTTTATGATGAGCATAGAGTCCGTTTAATAATTTGACCACATAGGCTCAAAGTATATAGTGCCTTCTTATCAAGAATAAACCTATTTTTGATATTCCACTATATCTGGAGGCGGAACGTTTTATGACATAGTTTAAGTTCCCTTACGTTTGAGTTCATATACATGTATGATACATATACTATTGCTATACACTATAGCTATAAATATTTCATAGGTTACTATACTTTTCAACTGTCAGGATATCATCTACATATTTGCCATTATAGGGCAAATTTACACTATTCTCAGCATACCATATCATTATATTATGAGTACACTAGTATCTTATAGGGAGCCTATATATTTAGCTTTTCAATACTACATTATGACAAGGCCCAAGCACTGCACTGTTCATACCATATCAACCCCTCAATTATTGTGACACTATGGTTATAGGTAGTGCATATTGCATAAGTTAGTTAATATCATTTCATCCAGGGCCTCACAGAGACAGTCTGTATTACCTTTCAATTACCATGCTATTTCTATTTAGGACTCCCATCTATTATATACTGATATCCTCTAAAGCAATACAAATGTAACATAGCACCCCCACCTCTTGAGAGACACTGTTGGGAGTTATAGTCTCCGGTTCCTAATGAAATTCCCTAAGCCACTTATCTATACCTCATGAAACTCTGTTACATTGGAATTAGTTAGCAAAGCTACCTGTGGGGAATACTGTACAAGCCCTATTATATTTTTATTGCTAGATAAGTATACTCCCTATGTGGAAGTTTTTATTAGGACAAACCACCTGTTCCTGTTAGGCCCCTCTCCTCCCTTTCCCGCCGGTACTTGTTGCCTGCGGGTCATACTCCTATTCCTTTTACCCAGATCGCCTATAGCTGGCATCTCCCCAGGAGAGGGGCTCATGCAGCAGTCCTCTGCTTTTCTTACTCATTACACACACAAAAGCCTAGAGACCCAAAGCACAACCAGACAGCCACCTTAATTGGCTCCGCCCCCCCATCTCCCCTTTTCCAACTTAGAGCGGCTCTTGCCCGCTGAATTCCCTTTCCTCCAAAAAAAACAAAAACTCATGATGCTAATCCCCCATTTTGCTCCAATTAGTTTTGAACAGATAAACCATCCTAGGGTTCCCATTGCAATTGGGGGTCCAATCTCAATCTTCCCTTACTAAGGGATAAGTTAAAAAACAAGGTTTCATGTTGATATGTCCCGGCCACCGATTTTTATCATACACCAATTTTCTTTTTGGTTAACCCTAAATATCATACAATTTATGATTACAATTTCAGACATAGTATTATTGCCTGTTTCAGTAGCGACTCTATATTCATTGAACATACTATTTTGTATAAAAAAAATCTTCACATGTTTCTTTATAGCACCGCAGTGGTTTAGATATAGTGTTTATAATGGCAATATTTGTATTTCAATGTCTTCGCTCTATTTTTTTTTTTTGTTTGAGAATTGTATCATCGCTATTATCAACCTTGATATGTGTCTGGACATATGTTCTGTTTTGATGTTACTAATTATTACCTCAATAAAAAATGATTCTAAAAAAAAACAAAACATAGATGGGGAAATATCAATCCACACGGTTTGGTCGGCCCTGAAGGCCTATATGAGAGTCATCTTTATCAAAAGGGAATCTCAAAATAAAAAAAGGGATGAAAACCTAGAGCAATTATACAGTAGATATGTAGTTATTAGGAAGAGTGTTAAAAGTGTACTTCTCCTTCAGGCATAGAAGAGTTGCAGGCGATGAAAAAATAAATTCAACACCTAGAAATTGAAAAAGTTCAGAAAAGTCTTGAATACCTTAAGATGAAATTCTATCACAAAGGCAACAAGGCTGATCACCTCTTAGCAAACAGATTGGGACAGGGGACCTTAATGAGCAGAATTGCTTACATCCAAAGAGGAGAGGGGAGATGTTACTCCCCTAGAGATATTAGAGAGGCCATTGTAGAGACTATAATAGACTTTATCAGATATCCTCCTCTGAGAAAAGACAGACATACTATAAAGCTGCAATGCTGTCTCACATAGCAATGTGGGGGATGTCCTTGGATGACACCAGATGGTGCCAACTTGAGCAAGCTATACTCCTGGCGGGCTTGCTTCTTGAGGATCTGATCTGGATCCCACATCATGCCGACATACTTATGGGAGTGGATAACCCTGTTCTCAGGGCATGCCTTAAGAGTTGAAGGGAGATCAGGCACTAAACAAACGTTGCCCCCATCCGTCCCCTGCTCACTCTGTTAGGGCACTGCTACTTTGTCTTCCAGACTCTCACCCATGAGGATGGACCTCATGGGGCATATACAAAATTCAAGATTTATATGTAGCAGGGAAATTGGTGACTTCAGCCCCGGGGCTCTCAAACATGGACATTCATAGGAAATATAATTTTGAATATTGCAGACTAAATGGAACCGGTTCACACTGAACTAGAATGGCAGAAAGCCATACAAATTACAAAAACTGCAATTCACTGTATTACATTATATGAACTGTTTAATAAGTTAATGTTGCGCTGGCATAGGGTCCCGGTCCAACTAATAAAATATTTCCCCAGAAGTCAGCCATGTGCTGGAGGGGATGTGGACAGAAGGGGCCCCACTTTCATATTTGGTGGAGTTGTAGTAAAGTGAGGACAGTGTGGGACCAAGTGGCTAGGGTATTGGCTCAACTAGGCCTAATCCGCACACTGACACCTGACACTGCCCTTTTCCATTTGGGATTGGTGAAGCTGACTCAACCAGACAGAATACTGTGTATTATTATTCTGCTGGCCACAAAATTGGCCATAGCAAGAAACTGGCTAGGAACCTCCCTGATCTGCCCCACTGTTTCTGGTATTGCCCTAAAATAAGACAATTCTGGCTGAAAGTTAACTTTGAGTTAAATAAATATCTATCAAACTCTCTTTTTTTTACGCCAAGCAGAATTTTTTGTTATATACAGAGGATCAGAGCCAGGATATTATTAATACGATTATTTTAGTGGTCCGTAACCTGATCTTGAGAAACTGGAAGAGTAAGAAATCCCCCTCCTTTAAGGTATTTATTGAAGCAGTTAAATTGCAAATTATTTTTGAACAACATAATATAACAAGTGTACAGAATAAACAAGTTCAAGGCTTTTTTAATAAGTGGATGAGGATCATCCAATCATTTCCTATCTCCACACAATACATATTGACCAAAGTGTTTCATAAATCTGAATTTTTCGAGGGTTTGATATTAAGAGACTTATTTCCAGTTTCTTGGTATTAAGTTATTAATTCTGTTATTTGAGATAGTGAGTTCAGGCTAGCTGATCTTGAGGTAGAGACAATGCCCATTCTCAGTATAATATTTAGTTTCTTTTTTCTTTTCTTTTTTTACTTTGAGTCAGGGGGTCAGGGGGGAGGGGCAAGAGGAGAGAGGATGTTTTTTTTTCCTGCATTTGTACTCAAGTTTATTCATTTAGTATGATGTCTTTGTTTTACTTTTTGTTACTATAATATGTACAAAACATGATGACATGGTTATCTGTTTATTATGTAAATAACGTTATGTAAAAATACTTTAAAAACTCCAGCAGTGTATGTGCATTATTAAGAAGGCCATCTATGGGCAAAATGTAATGCTGTTTAAATCTATATAATGATGTAATCATATCTGTTTTTTCTTTTCTTTCTCTTTTTTGTTATCTAATGATATATTATATTCGGCCCTGCATGGCACAATAATTGCAACCTGATTTTTTCTGTACCACTGTTGGTTATAAATAAAAGGTTTAAAAAAAAAAAAAAAAGGAACCTCCCTGATCTCGTTCCACATGGTACGAGAGATAATTGAGTATATTAGCAAAATGGAGGAATATTCCTTAAATTCTAAGGGCTTGCTAGGACTTCATGGATTGCTATGGGTGTCCTGGGAGGAGTGGGAAAGAAGAGGACAAGTAGGGTAAACACACTGATACCTAGTTGAGAGCGTTTGTGACCAGCAGATTCCTTCACGTAAGTGGAGTATGATTTCCCCCTCCCCTTTTTTATTTCTTTCTTCTTCTCTCTTTCTCTTTCTCTTCCTTACTAATATACTTGCTCTGTCGCCTTCTGAAAAATATCCAGTAAGTGAAAATTGCTTTCCATAATATTATTAGCTTATTGCTGCCCCGCAGTCTTCCTGTGCCCTGGATCTCCTCTGGGCCCCACCGGGAGGTGCGTGGTTGCCTCCTGATGTACACTGTGTGCAGAATTATTAGGCAAATTAGTATTTTGACCACATCATCCTCTTTATGCATGTTGTCTTACTCCAAGCTGTATAGGCTCGAAAGCCTACTACCAATTAAGCATATTAGGTGATGTGCATCCCTGTAATGAGAAGGGGTGTGGTCTAATGACATCAAGACCCTATATCAGGTGTGCATAATTATTAGGCAACTTCCTTTCCTTTGGCAAAATGGGTCAAAAGAAGGACTTGACAGGCTCAGAAAAGTCAAAAATAGTGAGATATCTTGCAGAGGGATGCAGCACTCTTAAAATTGCAAAGCTTCTGAAGCGTGATCATCGAACAATCAAGCGTTTCATTCAAAATAGTCAACAGGGTCGCAAGAAGCGTGTGGAAAAACCAAGGCGCAAAATAACTGCCCATGAACTGAGAAAAGTCAAGCGTGCAGCTGCCAAGATGCCACTTGCCACCAGTTTGGCCATATTTCAGAGCTGCAACATCACTGGAGTGCCCAAAAGCACAAGGTGTGCAATACTCAGAGACATGGCCAAGGTAAGAAAGGCTGAAAGACGACCACCACTGAACAAGACACACAAGCTGAAATGTCAAGACTGGGCCAAGAAATATCTCAAGACTGATTTTTCTAAGGTTTTATGGACTGATGAAATGAGAGTGAGTCTTGATGGGCCAGATGGATGGGCCCGTGGCTGGATTGGTAAAGGGCAGAGAGCTCCAGTCCGACTCAGACGCCAGCAAGGTGGAGGTGGAGTACTGGTTTGGGCTGGTATCATCAAAGATGAGCTTGTGGGGCCTTTTCGGGTTAAGGATGGAGTCAAGCTCAACTCCCAGTCCTACTGCCAGTTTCTGGAAGACACCTTCTTCAAGCAGTGGTACAGGAAGAAGTCTGCATCCTTCAAGAAAAACATGATTTTCATGCAGGACAATGCTCCATCACACGCGTCCAAGTACTCCACAGCGTGGCTAGCAAGAAAGAGTATAAAAGAAGAAAATCTAATGACATGGCCTCCTTGTTCACCTGATCTGAACCCCATTGAGAACCTGTGGTCCATCATCAAATGTGAGATTTACAATGAGGGAAAACAGTACACCTCTCTGAACAGTGTCTGGGAGGCTGTGGTTGCTGCTGCACGCAATGTTGATGGTGAACAGATCAAAACACTGACAGAATCCATGGATGGCAGGCTTTTGAGTGTCCTTGCAAAGAAAGGTGGCTATATTGGTCACTGATTTGTTTTTGTTATGTTTTTGAATGTCAGAAATGTATATTTGTGAATGTTGAGATGTTATATTGGTTTCACTGGTAAAAATAAATAATTGAAATGGGTATATATTTGTTTTTTGTTAAGTTGCCTAATAATTATGCACAGTAATAGTCACCTGCACACACAGTTATCCCCCTAAAATAGCTATAACTAAAAACAAACTAAAAACTACTTCCAAAACTATTCAGCTTTGATATTAATGAGTTTTTTGGGTTCATTGAGAACATGGTTGTTGTTCAATAATAAAATTAATCCTCAAAAATACAACTTGCCTAATAATTCTGCACTCCCTGTATGCTACTAGCTGTTATGTATGCTGGATTGGAGGGGGCCTAGGGGCATAGGAGGCAGAGGAGATTCCATTAGCTCCCTAGAACTCAGGGGAAAATATGGTATGTGGTATTGTTATTGCTTACATGCAATCTAACTATAATCTGATGTTTATTTTGTGGATACCTAGAGACCTACTCATTTCTCTTTAGACTTGCTACATGAAATACAGATCTCACATGTTATGCTTGTTACAAAATGATTTCCTCATGTTAAAAGGTTAGTACACAAGAGGTCACAGCATATGGCCAATTGCTCCTGTTTTTAGGACTTTGCATTAATTATTGCATCTAGGACATGTCTATGTATTAGATATCTGAAAATTGACAAATGTATCTAGGCATGTTGCCATTATAATGTCTTATATTTTGTTGCATGTATTGCATTGTTACCTCAATAAAAATTATATAATAATAATTAAAAAAAAACCACAAAGAACATTTTCCCCTATGTAAAGAGCTCTATGTTGCCACACTTTATATGTCTAATAAACAGGATTGTTTCACCTGTGCTATATAATAAACCCTTTATTTTGTGACCTATATAAAGAACATTAAAAATATTTACAGTAAATGCACAGTAAAAAACATTAAATATTATATAATTATTATTTAGACACACGTCTCTCTCTCTCTCTCTCTCTCTCTCTCTCTCTCTCTCTATCCATCTATATATATATATATATATATATATATATATATATATATATATATATATATATATATATATATATATATATATATATATATGATTATAGCTATTTTCCATCAATCAAATACATGGCCATATACCATAAACATTTAAACCCATATAAATATTTTTTATTAATATATATAGTGCTTATATGAGTGTAACTATTTAATTTAATGTATTTACGTTGTGTTTGTTGCAAATTTTATTTTATCCCTACCATATAAAGTAAAGCAAACATGTTGATTTTCAGTTTTTAATATGCAAACAATTTCATGTGCCAAGCATAAAAGCATGTTCAATAAATCCATCGGCCCTTGAAATACCCTGTTAATTTGCATAAATTAATCAAATTATTAAACTTTTTTTTATTTAAATATTTTTTTATTGAGGTTTCAAAAAGCAAATCACAATAAAAGAAGAGAATACAGTATGCACAGGTTGTCATTACAAAGCATGCCAAATACATTACAATGTTGAGTGTATACAAACAATCTAGGAGGGAGAACAAGCATTAGTGACCAACGCTAGATTACAGATGTGATTTGCCAATTTAAACGTAAACCTTCTAGTGAACTCCAGAGGCCTCTCCAGGACCTCAAGCATAAGCAAAATAAAACAACTTCCGAAGGCTAATATAAAATAAGAGAGACCACTTTTGGGCCTCAAACCAGCCTCATTTTTCATTTTTTATATTGGTTATAGGTAGAGTTATAAGTATTATAGATAGATATTATAATATAATATGTGGGTATGTTGCATTTAGGAGAATATAGTGTAGTAAGAAACAACAAGTTTGGGTCCAAAAACTTTACCTCTATTTGTAGGTAGTATTAGGATTGATAGGAGCACAAACTTTAACTCTATTTGTAGGTAGAATTAGGATTGATAGAAGCACAAACTTTAACTCTATTTGTAGGTAGTATTAGGATTGATAGAAGCAAAAACTTTAACTCTATTTGTGGGTAGTATTAGGATTAATAGAAGTGCGGCATAGGGTAGATAAGCCGCATAGTTAGCACTCCTGAACTAGGAGGTACATTATGGGGTGCGGGGGGAGGAGGTTATGTGTAAACATGGCAGGCGGCATGAACCACAAGTGTGCAGGACCAGCCTACACTAGACAAATATCCCAAACTGTAAGGTAAAGCTAACTTTATGTGTCAAAATAAGGCAAAGGAGACTACTTGTAGCAGGGGAATATAACTAAAGCCTGACGAAACAAGTTGGGCTTAACTATGTGAATCAAGGACCTCAGCAGGTGCCAGCCAAGTCCAACATGCAAGAAGCCAGAAATACAGAGATGTGTCAAATGCCAACTTATTAAGCATAAATATGGACAATATGTAGGTGTCACTTAATTGCCGTGACTGCTTAGTAATTTGCAAATATAGTAGTTAAAACATATCTGAAACAGAGGGGAGCTTGTAATTATAAAGCAGCAGGCATATGTGGGTAGAGATTAGTGTGGAGCCTAAATCATAAAGTTGTCGATGTTGTGTTGTGATAGGGTAATAAATGGTTGCAAGCATAATACTTTAAAGTGGTATAACAGTGATAACAGAGAACATTCATTCAGCATATACAAAAACAATAACTCTATAAATCCCTCAAGGGTTTACGTTATATGTTGGCAACTATGAGATCAATGGCTACTATGTAAACAACACTTAACTGCTAGGATTCCACATGTAGAGTGAGCTCCTCAAAGTTCTTAATAGTACAAGTAGGGTAGAAGATTAAAACCTATGGAGACTGACATGGTGATGCTATGCGATGTAACAAGATATAAAATAGTCCTATATGTGTCTTACCCTTTTATAAATATATATCTATGGATACAGGTCTATAATAAATGTATAGGGTAGTAGAATAGTATACAGATAATACTATAGGTAGGGGCTAGAGAGTGCCACATATATTTTTATTTTTAAGACTGACTGAACCAGAGTCCTGGGTGCAAGCGCGTCCAATCTGCTGGACTAAAAAGAGCTGCATTTCTGTAAGTCAATTGCCTTAAGTCCCGTCTCCTGGGCATGGGCCCTATACCCAGTAAGAACCCAAGACAAGATGTAGCAGTAAGGTGTTAGGTATGCACTCTTCGGGAATTTTAGTGTCAGTCTTTTAGTGGTATAATAAAAAGTGTTGCACCTCAAGTGTATGCTCACTAAACTATAAATTAGGAAAGGTTGGTAGATTTTAAGTGAGACCATAGCTGCAGTCTAACGTTATCTAGATAAGGATATCCTAAATTGCATCATATACATTAAACTAGGCATCTTCCATCCCCTTATACTATGAGTGTAAAACCAAGCACAAACTCAATAACCTGTGAACCTAAGTGTGAAAGCTCCTAAGGGCATAATTATAAAAGAGGGAGAGGTACACCTTCAGTACACTATTAAATATGGCTCCAAGTACACACCAATATGTATATTATGTCTAATAATGATTAGCGATGCGCTAGTCAGATAACCAATCTAACATTGAGTAGTAAAAATACAGGCATGACAGGAGTATCTGTACAAATATAACAATAATTTCAATTCTATATATATTAGTGCAATATAACCTAATATGTACACAGATGTATGGGAGTTAGAGCCTCAAGTACTAGCTGACAGAGATGCAATACATAAGCAAATTTAAGCTATAGATTGGGCACAAACTGAGTAGGTTTGCGGTGAGAATACATCTTTACAGTTTGAGTGTCAGCAGTAAGATACCCAGAGTAAATGGAGGTGCTGTCTCTCATTAGCTATAGGAAACCCTGTTGCTCAGTGTCCAGCGACAAAACCATGGGAGTAACTCCAAATGTAGTGGCCTTGGGAGTCAAAACTATGCAGGGGGTTAGTTAGTAGGGCAACCTCGTGGGCAAATTAAATGTAACCTGCTCCAGAACTAGTCTCCTAGTGAAGCTACTGCTGTAAGCCTCCAGGGTCCCACTGAAAATGTAGCCGGTTCTGATAATGGATACAGTATGACAAGAGGGCGAATGAAGAGCAGAAAATCTGTAGCCCAGTAAGAGTTACTTTGGGAGGCCGGGATTCGATGAAGGAGAGGGCCAGCTGTATGTTCTTTGGCCGTCCTCTGTGTGCTTGTTCCAGGAGTGTCTGCAGCTCTCCAGCAGCATGAACCGACAGGGCGGACTTCTTATCCGGCAACCAGCCGATGACACATGGGGTAGACGGCTGATCAGTACAGAGGTCGGTATGCCTATTGGGAACCTGAGCCTGCAGTTCAGGAGAAGACGGCCTCTTAAAAAAAACTGAGTCTGAGACAAACTGATACTCCCTCGTGGTTGTATTTCCTTTTGTCGGCAGACTAATAACTGCAGGGGCGGCAGGCAGCAGCGGTGGGGATCCTACCACCCTGTCACCTCCACCACATATTCCGGTAGTGACGGGTCTTGAGGGTGTAAATGCCTCTTGTATGTGCCCCAAAAAGGCGAGACGGTGTTCCCGTAGCAGTGAGCCGATTGCTTCCAATATGGCGCCGGGAGTCGCCATTTTTCATAAAGAATGAGAGGTGCTGCAAGAGTTATTGAAGTTAGGGGCGACGCTACATTCACCAGCCTGAATATTTTAGTGTTGTAGGAGCAAACAGAGTAGCAGCGAACATAGATCCTCTCGCTATTATTATATTTTGCAGTATGGGAGCTTACTGACAATTCTATAGCCCCATATGATCCACGCTACTGAGACTCAAGTCCATGAGGGATAATGCTGTGCTATTGCCTCTTGGTAAAGATCTCCTTTTAGGATTCCAGTCTCCTAAACATTCTTTAGCTCAAAGGTTGTTATTAGTCCTTCCAGGGATACCATCATTATGCGTTTTGTGGTGATTTATAAGGATAAAAGTAGTTATAAAGTAAATAAAGTCAGGAGCTGCAGCAGAGCACGTCCTGCTCTCTTGATAGCCGGCTCCGCCCCCCCTGATAGCCGGCTCCGCCCCCCCAAAATTATTAAACTTTTTATTGGAATTTGCAGTATGCATGTTTTAAAGGCTGTGTAGAACATGGTACTCAAGATAAGATAAAGGAGTTTGTGTCATATTTAAACAATAATGATTTGAAGTTAGAAATTACATTTTATAGTAATCTGGTAGAAATAGCTTATATGGATGTAACATTGAGAGCCAATTTGAAAACTTCCACCATGAACAGTGGATTATTTCATAAACCAATCATGGCCAATACATTATTACATTCAAAATACTCAAATCCAAGAAACACAGGGCTTGGCCTGATGAAAGGAGAATTCATCAGGCTTAAATGTAATTGCAAGGAATTTTTAGAGACAGACTAATAGACAAAGGGTATCACCCCAAGCACATAGAGAGCCTACTTGGAAACATTGATAGGAAAACTCTTTTACAGGACAGACTAAAGTCCAAGCAAAGAGATGAACGGATTACTTTTAGCAAAACCTTCAGTAATCAGTACCCTGGTGTGATAAAAATAGTGAGAAAAAGATCATTTACAGAGCGGGCCCGGCCGCAGGCACTTTAATAATCCGGTCTGACACTGGTCACAAAAGCACACTTTGGCTGGCGAGTTACAGCACATAGCATCATCACCATTTTATATATAAGCCGGCAGTTTATTGTTGATTCCTGTCACTGGGGTCTTCAAAAATCTTGCTGTAACACAGTGTCACTTAGGTGCTTACAACTTTTATGCAGCCTATGATTTTAAAGCATATTGGAACATAGATCAAGCACAAAAGGGCTTCAGCAAATATTGTCTCAGTTTATAAGAGCCAATAATCAACATTATAAAGCATCCAGGCTTATAGTGGGGTACCAAGACTTTCCTTGCAGCATAATCTAAATGCATAAGTGGCCTAACTATAACTTATAATTAGTGATGTTGCGAACCTAAAAATTTCGGTACTCGAACTTCCGCAACTGTTAGCGAACCGGCGAACCGGGCAAACCGCCATAGACTTCAATAGGCAGGCAAATTTTAAAACCAACAGGGACTCTTTCTGGCCACAATAGTGATGGAAAAGTTGTTTCAAGGGGACTAACACCTGGACTGTGGCATGCCGGAGGGGGATCCATGGCAAAACTCCCATGGAAAATTGCATAGTTGATGCAGAGTTTGGTTTTAATCCATAAAGGGCATAAATCACCTAACAATCCTAAATTGTTTGGAATAACGTGCTTTAAAACATCAGGTATGATGTTGTATCGATCATGTAGTGTAAGGGTTACGCCCGCTTCACAGTGACAGACCAAACTCCCCGTTTAAAGGTACAGTCTACACCAGAATTTTTATTGTTTTAAAAGATAGATAATCCCTTTATTACCCATTTCCCAGTTTTGCATAACTAACACATTTATAATAATATACTTTTAACCTCTGTGATTATGCAATTAGATTACACTAGCAGACTGATGTTTCACAGTCAAAAAAGTTTTTGTTTTAAATATTTACAATACTGTTATAACAAATATGATTGGTGGCACTAGTTGGCAAGTGGGCCTGGCACACACGCTGGCAGGCAGGCAACTGCAATTAGATTACACTAGCAGACTGATGTTTCACAGTCAAAAAAGTTTTTTTTTAAATATTTACAATACTGTTATAACAAATATGATTGGTGGCACTAGTTGGCAAGTGGGCCTGGCACACACGCTGGCAGGCAGGCAACTGCAATTAGATTACACTAGCAGACTGATGTTTCACAGTCAAAAAAGTTTTTGTTTTAAATATTTACAATACTGTTATAACAAATATGATTGGTGGCACTAGTTGGCAAGTGGGCCTGGCACACAAGCTGGCAGGCAGGCAACTGCAATTAGATTACACTAGCAGACTGATGTTTCACAGTCAAAA
Organism: Bombina bombina; assembly: GCF_027579735.1. Classification (NCBI taxonomy): domain Eukaryota; kingdom Metazoa; phylum Chordata; class Amphibia; order Anura; family Bombinatoridae; genus Bombina; species Bombina bombina. The sequence goes on along the minus strand of NC_069504.1, from coordinate 249,163,320 downwards.
AAGTTTTTTTTCAAATATTTACACTACTGTTACAACAAATATGAGTGGTGGCACTAATTGGCAAGTGGGCCTGGCACACACGCTGGCAGGCAGGCAACTGCCATTAGATTACACTAGCAGACTGATGTTTCACAGTCAAAAAAGTTTTTATTTTAAATATTTACACTACTGTTATAACAAATATGATTGGTGGCATTAGTTGGCAAGTGGGCCTGGCACACACGCTGGCAGGCAGGCAACTGCAATTAGATTACACTAGCAGACTGATGTTTCACAGTCAAAAAAGTTTTTTTTTAAATATTTACACTACTGTTACAACAAATATGAGTGGTGCCACTAACTTGGCAAGTGGGCCTGGCACACACGCTGGCAGGCAGGCAGGCAACTGCAATTAGATTACACTAGCAGACTGATATTTCACAGTCAAAAAAGTTTTTTTTAAAATATTTACACTACTGTTATAACAAATATGATTGGTGGCACTAGATGGCAAGTGGGCCTGGCACACACGCTGGCAGACAGGCAACTGCAATTAGATTACACTAGCAGACTGATGTTTTTTTTAAATATTTACACTAGTGTTACAACAGATATGAGTGGTGGCACTTAGCAAGTGGGCCTGGCACACACGCTGTCAGGCAGGCAACTGCAATTAGATTACACTAGCAGACTGATGTTTCACATTCAAAATTACACAGGCAAAAAAAAAGATGTTCTAGCCCTAAAAAGGGCTTTTTGAGGTGCTGTCCTTACAGCAGAGATCAGATGAGTCCTTCAGGACTGTAGTGGACACTGAATACACTAGCCTAGCTATCAATTTACCTATAAAATCAGCAGCAGCTACACTATCCCTCCTCTCACTAAGAATGCAGGATCAGAATGAATCTAAAATGGCTGCTGTCCAGGAGCTGGGAGGGAGTGTCTGCTGCTGATTGGCTGAAATGTGTCTGCAGACTGTGAGATACAGGGTCAAAGTTTACTCAATGATGATGAATAGGAGGCGGACTGAACATCGCATATGTTCGCCCGCCGCGAACGTGAACAAGCTATATTCGCCGGGAACTATTTGCCGGCGAACTATTCGCGACATCACTACTTATAATATTTAGTCACTACAACCTTCAGACTTTAAGACTTTTTAGCTCTTAAACTACCCTAATAGTGACTGAGCAGCAAAATAAAGTTGTACTTCTAACTTTTTATTCTTACTACACGACATTGCTCTCTCCCTTTCCTTTTCCCGCTAACCGTTGTGTTAGTGGGTCATATCCTGAGTTCTCTTTACCGTGATTGTCCTGTGAGTACAATCTCCCCAGGGAGTTGAGTTTTGCCAGAAGAATTACAGCCCGATTTTTAATGATCTGAGAGATAGCTACAGATTTGGAGCAAGAAACATATTAAGTTACCTATCAGTTTACATGCACAGCTGAACCAGCATATCCAAGTGGGTGCCCAACACAGTTGGGAGGACTTTGATAAATGATTTTCTTTCCTCCCTTTGCAAGCCTCAGAACTGGCACTCTACCCCCCTTAGACAATTTTTATCCACTGTTGCAATGCATTGTTGAAGCTTTATCACTAATGTGGACTCAGTGTCCCACATTAAGCTCTCCAAACTTGTCACACAAACTTGTACAGGCTTTGAAATACACTACTTCACAAAACAACATAATACATCTGTTCAAAATGAAGGGTCGTAACCAATCTGTCAAAAAATGCCTCTCGAGGTCCCAAATTAAGAAAAAACAACTTGCTTCAGACCCCTCTTCAGATAAGGACTCATCCTCTTTACCTAAGAGCCCCTCTCCTCCACATACTTTAGCTCCCACGAATGTGGAGCTTCTGTAACAGATTAAACAACTATTTCATGAGGAGATGAGCGCTGCACTTTCTGTGTTGAAACAAGACATTTCTAATATTGGTGATCGTACTGCCTCTTTGGAAGATAGAGTTGATGATATCTCTGACGAAATACCTAACCTACAATCAACTATAAAATCTCAACCAGAACAGATTCACAAGTTGGAAGACTCTTTGGAAGATCTTGAAAATAGATCTAGAAGATCAAATATTAGAATTTGCAATCTTCCTGAATATTATAATAACCTATCAGATGTAGTTACACTGCTTTATCAGCAGATTTTACCAGAGATGGATAGAGTACATAGGGCACTTGCTAAACCACCAAGTCCTGCAGCAACAAGAGATGTGATTATTAAACTTAACTACTTTCATGTTAAGGATCACATTATGCAAGCAGTGTGAAAATTACCTAAAGTAACCTTTGAAGGACATACCCTACAATTGTTTACAGACCTTTCGCCCGCTACTCTCAGAAGAAGATGAGAGCTTGAACCTATTGTTTCAGTTTTTTTTTTTTTTTTATATATATATTTAAAGGTTTTTATTGAGGGTATAACAAAATTACAACAAAATACAGTTTGCTCTATTTAACACAAGAGGCACATTGAGTAGTAAAACAGGTACAATACATAGACAAATGCATAGGACCCCCTTAGAGGGCAGATATCCATGACTTATGCAACATGCAAAAGAAGATTGAAGAGCAAACCCAATACACCCTCTTTTTTTCTCCTAAATAGCTGAGGTCACTGTAGAACCCAATGAGAATAAGTTACCAGTTGGAGAATTTTTGGGCAGTATAAGCCTCCTTTGGGCTTACACTCATCTTACTCCATCACATATCTTCTAGGGCCATGAGTAGGCCCAGTAAGCTGAGACTAAGGTTGAGGGAGATCATGAAAATAGAATAAAAAAGAAAAACATGACGTTATTAGAGCATATAAGTAATCGCCACAATGCTAGAGAAAAACAAGAATGCAGGGATTACCTTCCAAAAGGAAAACAAAACTGAGTGCTAATATGCATAGGAACATTGCTGAACACATTATTGTGATTGCTACAATAGTAAAAATTATTAAATTAATCTTCGAGTATAAATCTTGGTAATTTGGGTAGAAACTCGCAAGATAAATATATTGGACCCTTGAACTACAACATCACATTTCAAATGTATTCACATATAGTAAATTTATAATGAGCTAACAGTTACATCATATCTACAGAAAATAACAAACTGTAAACAGTGGAACACACAAGAACATTCATGCAAATCCTCTCAGTATTAAGATCCAGAGAGCCTATTTTTTAGTTGCCCAGGTACAAGCTACAAACAGAGGCTCCCCGAACAGGGCAGAGACTTCATAACTCTGCCAAAAAGGGAGTATGGAGGATAAACCAGTTATCCCTAACCACACAAAAGGGGAGGAGGAAGCGGAGCCAAGGCCAGGAGTTCTCAAAATTTACAGAAAAAAGGCTCCCAGAATGTTGGGCTCAGTATCTCTTAAATATTATAGCATAGTTCCCTGAATTAACTCATACACTGCTCATATGTGAATCTTCAGAGATTGTAAATTGCCAGAGCCAAATAAGGTAATGAATATTCAGTCAAAGCAACATTACACGGCACAGATCCACACAACACAAACCTAGAATATAGCGGTAGGATGGGGCAGAATAGCATACATTATAACTTGCCAGAGAAATGACATGTACAGTCCCATTCACAGCTCCAAAAAACCCAAACATATGTAAAGTAATCCATGAAAGACTCTCATTATTGGTTGAGTGATGAAACAACCCAGACACATAGTGTAAGTGAGGGTAGACTAAAACAGTATTCTTTCATAAGTGAGCTGATGGGTAAGAGGTAAAGGGAAATTATGTTAGGAGCATCAGAGCCACACACATATGGGGCAGAAAGGATCTAACCCCTAAAAGCACAGTATTGTCAGCTTAGAATGTCACCAGAGCTATACGATAGAGGTATCTTTCACACAGTCTTTAGTGCCACACAGGAACTCCCTGATAGAGTCTCAGGCAATATTGCCATCATAAAATAGGAGAGCAGAAGAGTACAAAGTCACTTTATACACCATACAGGGGCATAGCAATTTACTAGGGTGTCTGTACCCAGCCTCATGGAGAGCAGAAGGAGTCAGCCTACTCCTGTTTTCTTGTAAGAGCAGTTCTGCTGAGCTAAAGCCCCACCATAGTCCCCAGGGTCCCAAAGAGCCTGCACACTGTCAAGATTATGTCAAGATATGTGAGGAAGTATGTCAGGATGTGAAACACTGCAATGATATAAACTTTGAATGGGTGAACTAGTATCCTTATTCTAGCAGGACCACTCAGCCTCACACCATACCTCGAATTCTGTAAGACTTAACTTATTAGAATTCTGTTATGCTCATCGTACTGAGGGTCTCTTCTGTAGGGATACAGAGAGATACGGAGCCTTCACGTAACTTAGAAGTTATGTAAGCAGTGTACACAGAATGGGCAAAGGTAGTTTGCAGTTGAAGTGTATTAAATCCTTTGGCATAAGGAATTTCATACACACATCTCATACAGAATAAAATATATACAATATACATACACACCCGTAATCACCCATGATATAGATATATATGTTGCAGGATGAATGTCACAATGCTCTGGTTTGTGATGTATATGAATACTTGGTAAACTTAGGTAGCGTATGAATATAGTGCTTAATATGAAACAGATCAAACAATGAGGAGAGGATTATATCTCAATTAGGTGATACACAACTAAACAGTTTGGCAGTAGATGAATTGAGCTGGAGAGTGACACAGTAATCAATACTGAGAATATTTGCCTTAAGCGCTATAAGCATGTCTCTTGGGAGGAAGTCTGAATATCACCTGTAGGCAGTATTTAGTATGTGTATATGGCAGTCCGTGGTACAAGTACACAGGCAAGTATAATTCTGATAGTAAATAAGTAACAGATACAGACCAGGATCTGGAGAAATACCAGGTAAGTTTAGCAGAGTTAGTTATGGTGCTGCGACAGGGAAACACAGCTTGCGATGAGAGAGGAGCACACGCTGAATCTGCAGGGCCGGATGCCGGGTCTGACGTCACATGCTGAACGGATCAGCAGAGGAACTGGCAAAAAGAAACAGCTTCAATCTTTCAAGGAGGGTAGAGAAGGTATTTCCCAAATACCTAGATGAATGAACAGGGTCTTTTGACAGGAGAACTCACAACCTAGTGAGTAAGGGAAACAAGGATCCGAGCAGAGAATCAGGGATAGGCTAGGTGTCTTCACAGGCTCTTGAGGTGAACAAGTGCAACAAATTACCAAGCATAGATTAGAGTGGGGAGGAGCCTTAAATAGGGGTAAAGTAATCAAGACTTAAAGGAACAGTACTAAGTCCTAACAAAACCCTGAAAGGACACCCCCCTCAAGGAGCCGCTCAGAGGATCAAGGACCAGGACGGTCGTGGTTCCTTCGGTGAAACAATGACAGAAGACGTGGAGCAGACACATTAGCACAAGGCTCCCAGGAGTCCTCTTCAGGACCAAACCCCTTCTAACTAACCAGGTACTGAAGTTGGTTGCGAAGGATTCGGGAGTCCAGGATGGATTCAATTTCATACTCCATATCATCCCCCCCCTGCGGAGGTGGCGATGAAAACTGCTGTTCACCCCTGACCATGCCATAGGGTTTCAAAAGGGAGACATGAAACGTTGGGTGGACCCTTAAAGAAGTGGGCAAGAGTAAAGTCACTGCATTAGCATTGATTACTTTCGTAATTTCATAGGGCCCCAAATAAAGTGCAGCCAATTTCTTGGTTGGAATTCGTAACCTGAGGTTCTTTGTGCTTAACCAAACCTTATCACCAACTTTGTAGTCAGGGGGTCTTGAACGACGTAGATCGTAATGGTATTTCTGCGAAGCTTGAGCCTCCTGTAAAACCAATTTCAAAGAGGCAAATCCTTTAGCAATGGTATTCACGAAATCAGTGACAACAGTCATAGGGGAGTCACTCAAGGAAACAGGGTTATATGTTGGATGGAAACCATAATTCACAAAGAATGGTGTTGTTTTGGTAGACGAATTAAGTGAATTATTATGGGCGAACCCGGCTGTTGCCAACAAAGCATGCCAATTGTCCTGTTCTAATGTGCAGTAACAGCGGAGATATTGTTCTAATGATTGATTAGTCCTCTCTGTCTGCCCATTTGTCTGTGGATGGTATGCAGTGCTTAGTCTTTTAGTGATGTTAAGAGAACGACATAGCTGATTCCAGAATCTAGAGGTAAACTGTGTACCTCTATCCGTGGTGATTGTATCAGGTAGGCCATGTAATTTTACTATATTGTTTAGGAATAATGCTGCAGTTTCTGAAGCTGTTGGAAGACCTCTATGAGGTAGAAAATGAGCCATTTTAGAGAATAGATCTACCACCACTAAAATGGTATTGTAATTTTGGGATGGTGGTAGATCAACAATAAAATCCATTGCAATGTCGACCCATGGTCTCTCAGGTATAGGTAAAGATAGAAGGTATCCATACGGATGGATATGGTGATGTTTCCTAGTAGTACAGACTAGGCAGGTTTGAACAAACTGAGTAACAGTGTCAGTCATCTTAGGCCACCAATAAGTCCTCATAAGCAGATGCACAGTTCTGTGGACTCCAGGATGACCTGCCAGGGGTGATTCGTGAGCAGTGGCAATCACCTCATCCCTGAGAGCTGGTGGAATATATAATCGGTTGCCATGATAAAACAGATCATCAGAATGTTTACTTACATCAAGTTGATTTAGAGTAGGATCCAGACTTTGTTGTTCTTTTAAAGTAGATTTGAAATTCTTTGTTAGACATATGAATCTGTCTTGAGGTATAATAGACTGTGGAACTTCCAAGTTAGGTGGTCTAGGGTCTTTTCTAGATAAGGAATCGGCCTTAAGATTTTTTGACCTGGTCGGTAGGTAATCACGTAATCAAAACGCGAAAGAAACAGACTCCATCGTACCTGTCGTGAAGTCAGAGTTTTATTGGACTTCAGATACTCTAAGTTACGATGGTCTGTAAATATGGTGATGGGATGGGTTGTACCTTCGAGAAGGTGCCTCCAGAATTCCAGAGCTGATTTAATGGCAAGAAGCTCTTTATCTCCGATGCCATAATTGATTTCAGCGGAACTCATGACTCGGGAGTAGTATGACACCGGATGCATGGGTTCGCTTTGAGAGGGTCTCTGAGAGAGAACAGCCCCTATAGCATACTCTGAAGCGTCAACCTCAAGCGTATAATGACATCTGGGGTCTGGGAATTGTAGAATAGGGGCTGAAATGAACTTGCTTTTGAGAGTGGTAAAGGAATCCTCAGCTTTCTGATTCCATAGAAATTTAACATCTTTCTGTGTTAAAGTAGTTAAAGGTTTGACAATATGGGAGAAGTTCTTAATAAATCTCCTATAGAAATTCGCAAACCCAAGGAATCTTTGGATCTCCTTCTTACTAGTTGGAGTAGGCCAGTTGGTGATGGCTTCAACTTTACTAGACTCCATAGAGATGCCATTAGGGGAAATGCAATAACCCAAGAAGGAAATAGTGTTAGTGTTAAAAATACATTTTTCTAACTTTGCATATAAACGATGAGCCCTTAAACGATCTAAAACTTGTTTTACATGTGACAAATGGTTCTCAAAAGTGTCAGAATAAACAAGAATGTCATCTAAATATATGACAATGCAAACATCTAATAGGTCGTGAAAAATATCGTTTATAAAACACTGAAATGTCGCTGGGTCAATGCATAACCCAAACGGCATAACCGTGTATTCGTAAAGTCCGTACCGTGTACGGAAAGCTGTTAACCATTCATCCCCTGCCCTCATCCTGATCAAATTGTAAGCACCTCTGAGATCAAGTTTGGTATAGATGGTGGCACCCTGTAAACGTTCAATTAGTTCAGGAATGAGAGGCAGGGGGTATCTGTTCTTCTTTGTACATTTATTTAACTGTCTATAGTCAATAATGGGGCAAAGACTACCATCTTTGTTTTTTTACAAAAAACATGGCTGCCCCTGCTGAAGAAGTAGAGGGCCTAATAAACCCCTTTTTTCACGTTCTCATCCAAATACTCTTTTAAATGGGCCAACTCAGGTTGTGACAAAGGGTATATGTGCCCAAATGGAATGGTACTACCAGGTATAAGATCTATAGGGCAGTCATAAGGTCTATGGGGCGGCAATGACTGTGCCTCAACCTTGTCGAATACATCCGCATACTCATCATAACATTTAGGTAGAGTCTGTTCAGTTATGTGACAAAGGGTATGTGAAGCAAAACAAAACTGCTTGCAAAACTGTGATGTAAAGGTAACAGAAGCATCCTTCCAAGATATAGAAGGGTTATGTTTAATTAACCATTTTAAACCGAGTATCATGGGGTATACAGAAGTAGGGAGCACATCAAAAGAAATCAACTCTGTATGACCTGAACCTGATATAACAGTAATAGGGATAGTGTGGTGTGTAATAGGACCGGAACTAAAGAAAGAGCCATCAACCAAACGGATAGCCAGTGCAACACTCTTTTTTATTAGTGGGATATTATTATTTATGACAAAAGCAGTATCCACGAAATTCCCAGAAGCTCCAGAGTCAACTACGGCCTGAACGTTTATCTTCAAGTGATGCCACTGTAAGGAAAGAGGCAGTGATAAGTGTGATGTTACTTTATTAACCATATTGAGAGCATGTTCACTCAGTGGTGTCTTACGCTTTTTCTGTCGAAGGAGTGCAGGACAGTCCCTGACAGTGTGGTCTTTTTCTGCGCAGTAGAGACACAAATTGAGTAATTTACGTCTGGTTTTCTCTTCTGGTTTTAATGGACCTCGAATAACAGCTACATCCATGGGTTCATCTGTGGACCTAGATGGCAAAGTGGAAGGGTAGAAATGGTATGTAGAATGCTTCTTAGTACTAGAGTCGACAGTAGATTTTTCAGACTTTCTTTCTCTAAGTCTTCTATCAATTCCTATGCAGAGAGTCATTAGGGTTTCCAAATCATCAGGAATGATACCTCTTGCTAACTCATCTTTTAATGCATCACAGAGGCCATGACGGAACTGGTTCCTCAGTGCTGGGTTATTCCACAAGGTATCGGGTGCCCATCTTTTAAAATCCGTTATATATTCTTCAACAATTCTTTTCCCTTGGCGTAGGGATCTTAACTTTGTTTCTGCTGTACTCTGTTTATTGTGGTCTTCATACAAAAGGGACATAGCACTAAAAAAAGTATCCAGAGAATTTAAGATAGGATCATCATTCTCATAAAAGGCATTAGCCCAAGATCTAGCCTCACCTCTCAAAAAAGAGATGACAGTTAGGACTCTAATTCTGTCTGTGGGGTAGGATTTAGGCCTTAAAGTAAACAATAAAGTGCATGGATTTCTGAAGTCTCTGTACATAGACCTATCCCCATAGAATTTGTCAGGAGGACTGACCACAGGCTCTGATGTACTTTCAGCAACAGGTGGTTTGCTAGCAAGATGTTCATTTATAAACTTTCTGATATTTTGATTCTCCAGTTGTATCTCTCTCAACCCCTGGATCATGTTATCCATGCTCTGGGCTAGGGATCCAACCCTGTTTGCTAACACACTTATATCCATATTGCTGAATACCAGTACACTATCTTTTATGGATTGGTAATATGTCAAGATTATGTCAAGATATGTGAGGAAGTATGTCAGGATGTGAAACACTGCAATGATATAAACTTTGAATGGGTGAACTAGTATCCTTATTCTAGCAGGACCACTCAGCCTCACACCATACCTAGAATTCTGTAAGACTTAACTTATTAGAATTCTGTTATGCTCATCGTACTGAGGGTCTCTTCTGTAGGGATACAGAGAGATACGGAGCCTTCACGCAACTTAGAAGTTATGTAAGCAGTGTACACAGAATGGGCAAAGGTAGTTTGCAGTTGAAGTGTATTAAATCCTTTGGCATAAGGAATTTCATACACACATCTCATACAGAATAAAATATATACAATATACATACACACCCGCAATCACCCATGATATAGATATATATGTTGCAGGATGAATGTCACAATGCTCTGGTTTGTGATGTATATGAATACTTGGTAAACTTAGGTAGCGTATGAATATAGTGCTTAATATGAAACAGATCAAACAATGAGGAGAGGATTATATCTCAATTAGGTGATACACAACTAAACAGTTTGGTAGTAGATGAATTGAGCTGGAGAGTGACACAGAAATCAATACTGAGAATATTTGCCTTAAGCGCTATAAGCATGTCTCTTGGGAGGAAGTCTGAATATCACCTGTAGGCAGTATTTAGTATGTGTATATGGCAGTCCGTGGTACAAGTACACAGGCAAGTATAATTCTGATAGTAAATAAGTAACAGATACAGACCAGGATCCGGAGAAATACCAGGTAAGTTTAGCAGAGTTAGTTATGGTGCTGCGACAGGGAAACACAGCTTGCGATGAGAGAGGAGCACACGCTGAATCTGCAGGGCCGGATGCCGGGTCTGATGTCACACGCTGAACGGATCAGCAGAGGAACCGGCAAAAAGAAACAGCTTCAATCTTTCAAGGAGGGTAGAGAAGGTATTTCCCAAATACCTAGATGAACGAACAGGGTCTTTTGACAGGAGAACTCACAACCTAGTGAGTAAGGGAAACAAGGATCCGAGCAGAGCAGCAGGGATAGGCTAGGTGTCTTCACAGGCTCTTGAGGTGAACAAGTGCAACAAATTACCAAGCATAGATTAGAGTGGGGAGGAGCCTTAAATAGGGGTAAAGTAATCAAGACTTAAAGGAACAGTACTAAGTCCTAACAAAACCCTGACACACACACAGTGATATGGAGGCACCGATGGGCTGCATACCATCAGGACTGTCATTTCCCTTGTAAACCTGAGCCCTAGCAACGAGTATAAGTTATGGCGCTCCATGGTAGCAAGCTCAGCAATAATGACCAACACTGTTGTAGATTGAAAGACGGATTGAGGGTGGTCAGATTTTGCAGTCCCTAAAAGGGTCAGACCTCTACTCATTGCTGGCATCTGACTGGGGAGACACGGCAAGTCCACAAGTTGTTCAATAGGGCCCTCCTCCCCTGCTGTTGTTGCCCTAGCAGTATGGCCGTGAGTATGAACCGATTGCATTGTCACTAACAAGCGGTCAAATCTAGATAGGATTGCGGCCTCAAACTCCTCCAGTAAGGCTTGTACTGCGCGGACTGAAACCGCCATCTTGAAAACTGAAGGGTACTGCCCAGTGCATTAAAGTGCGCAGCGCGATGCTGCGTGTGTCCTAGCGGCTTTCAAAAAGCCGGTCTTATGTCCGGTCCGACGTCCGGATCTTAGCTGATGACAGTCTCCACGGCACTCAGGGTTCTGGGCTGATACCGCTGGCCACTCAGTGGTGGGGGATCCTTTGCTGTAAGGAGTCGAATCCGCTCTGGGGATTCTAGCCTGAACTCCCAGACCCCTCGACCTCCACAGATCTCACACTTTGCAGGCTCACCAAAGAAGGTCTAACTGATCCCTCGGCTGAGAGGGTGATCTGGGGTTATTTTTTTGTAGAAATATTGATTTTTAATTCTGTAATGTGCACTGTCTGCAGGAGCTATGATCAACCACGTCTGCTCTCTAGGCTAGCTGGCTCCGCCCTCCCTTGTTTCAGTTTTGATCATAAAATACAGGTGGGGATTCCCATTTAAGCTCATCTTCATGCATAATAGAAAATCTTACTACTGCTCATCACT